>NC_058406.1:16237157-16277333 GCF_002201575.2 Neomonachus schauinslandi | reverse complement strand
AAAGAAAGAAAGAAAGAAAGAAAGAAAGAAAGAAAGAAAGAAAGAAAGAAAGAAAGAAAGAAAGAGAAAAGAAAGAAAGAAAGAAAAGAAAGAAAGAAAGAAAGAAAGAAAGCAAGCCTCTGTAGTGGCCGGCCTCAATACGTTGCCTTGAAAGAGGTCTCAGGTCATCAGGTGGGCCCACCCCGTTCTGTTTGTGGGATCGAGGACAGTCCCTTAATCCCTCTGACCCTCAGTTTGATCCTCTGTAACTGGGTGTGATGCATCCTATCTCCCAGGATGAGTGTGAGGCTTAATGAGAGAATGAAAGGGTCTAGTCCAGTGCTTGGAACATAATAGGTGCTCAATAGATGGTGTGCCTTCCCCATCTCCCACTGTGTGGCTGTCACGGAGCTGGGCACAGAGTCTGGCTCTCCAGTCACCTCCAATCAGATAGAGTTTCTGCTTTCAGAGGTCATTCATTCATTCATTCATTCAACCAGCATTCAAGCAGCATTTCTGAGCACCTACTGTGCGCCGGGTGTTGGGACACAGAGTTGAATTAGACCACTGTCCTTTGGCCTTGAAAAGTTTATTTACTCATTCATTCAGCAACATCCACGGAGCCCTACTGTGGGTTTTGGCCTGGTGGGGGTGGCGTTGGGGGTAAAAGTGAGCATTGCTGGTGGGGGAGGGGATGAGGAGCAGTGAACCAGCCCCACAGCTCATGTCTCTGCGTCTGGGAAGAGCAGGAACCCGGAGAAGATGCTATTGGCACCTTCCATGCCCAGCAGGGAGTTCTTGTCTGTGGCCTGCAGGAAGACGTTCTCCCCCTCTTTCAGCTTGAGGACCACACCGCCCGTGGTGACCTGGAAGGTGTTCTGGACGTAGTCGCAGAAGGTAACCACCTTCTCCATGCGCTCTCGGCCCCGCATGAGGTTCACGCACAGATTCCCTCGAGAGCTGGCGTGGTAGGTGAAGTAGTAAATTCCGGGCACGTTGCAGGTGAACTTGCCACTTCGAGGTTCATAGTTGCGGTTCTCGTTGGTGATCACGTGGTCGAAACGGATGGTCTGGTCCCGCCGCAGGACACTGTTGATGGTCCTCGTGGCAGAGAAGGCGATTTTCTGCGTGGCCTTATAGTACCCTGATTCACCCTTGGGGCCACGGGGTCCAGGGGGCCCTGGGGAACCTTTGGGGCCAATGGGGCCCTTGGGCCCTACTTTGCCTGGTTTCCCAGGAGTCCCTGGGTCTCCCTTCTCCCCATACTCGCCATGGTCTCCAGCCAGCCCTGGCAGCCCTGGAAAAGGAGAGACAAGAGACATGATGGGCTAGGGATCACTGAGAACCAAAGGAAAGAGCCCTGGGCTGGGAGGCTGGGAGTCTGGCCGTGTGACCTTCGACATGTCCCTGCTCCTCTCTGGGCCTCAGCTTCCCTGTGTGGAAGAGGGGGCGTGGGGGGTCTCCTCTCAGCCCCGCTTTCCTGACAGCAATGGGACCTGACGCCTGAGGCGCAGACAGTGGTGTCTCCTCAGGGAAGGTGCTGGGCCTGCACTCCTCACCAGCTCATACAGTCCCCTTGTTCTGGCCTGGAGCTGGATAATGAATTCTTGGCCCACATGCTATCCCTCCTCACCCCCTCCCCCAGGGCAGACGACTTTACTCAATCCCGACATTCCTTTCACTGGAGCCTGGAAGTGGGCCCTGGAAACCTTCTCACGGCCACTCCAAGCAGCCGCTACCCCTCTGTTCGGCACAGTGTGAGAGAAAACCTCTTTTCCAGGAAAGTGGTGGAGTATTGTGGCCGAGAGCATGGGCCCGGGGGACAGACAGATGTCCTGCCACACCTGCTGTTATTAATCGTGTCACCTTGACGGAGTCACATTCTCTGGGGCTCAGCTTGCTCCTCTATAAAATGGGCATGAGGATATTTTGTGGGATTGTGAGGGTTACTTGCGATTATGTGAGGACAGCAGTTGGTTTTGGTTAAATGAACGAATGAACTACATTTTACGGGGGGGGGGTGTCTTGGTGGGAAGTCTCATTTGAACCCTGTGACAACCCCACAAAGAATCTGCCCACGTTTTATAGGTAAAGAAACCGCATTTCAGAGAGGGGAAGCCACCCACCCGGGAGGCAGCCTGGGGTTCTCTCTCTCTGCCTGGAGTTAGGGGTGAGAGAGCCACGGTCTGGTCTCAGCCTCGACACGGACTGGGCTCCCTTGGGCAAATCAGTAGCCTTTCCAGACATCAGTTTTCCAGGCTGTAAAATGGGACTTGGAATTCCCTCTTCACAAAGTCATTGCGGAGTGTTGGGGTGGGGGGAGCTTGGCAAGCTGACGGATTTGCAGGTGCTTTTGCGATCGCTAGGGTTGGCAGCTGTGACCGGGGAGGCAGGAGATGAGGCCTTGCTCAATGACATGAGCGTCTCTCCCCAAAGCCTGCAGTACCTTTCTCTCCCTTTACCCCTGGGGTCCCAGGTTTGCCATTAGGCCCCGGTGCGCCAGGGACGCCGGGAATGCCAGGGATGGCCGGGTGTCCGGTACAGCTGCTCTGGGCCCAGGAGACATCCGGCAGACCCAGGACCAGCAGCAGGGCCAGAACGCCGCCCCCCGGGGTCTTCATCACCGCCCCGTCTCAGTTACCGCCTGCAGGGGGGACAAGACGATGGAGTGGGTTACTACCATGGAGACTCGTAGCATGGGTTCAATCATTCATTCACCCCTTCACGTATTCACTGAGTGTGTCCTTTCCACCAGACCAGACCCTGCGCTGGGTGCTGGGGTAACACAGATATGGCTCCTGCTTTCATGGGGCTGGCGGTCTTAGGGGAAGGCGGACGATAAACAGGTCAACATACAAGTAAAGGGAAGTAGTGAGAGACTGTGCAGAGCTCTCTGTAGGAAACGCAGGGGTGCTTGGAGGGAGAGGGAGAGCAACTGGGGTTGAGGGGCAGGTGGATGGTTTTCTGGGGTGGGGGGGCGGCGGGCAGCCTCTCTGAGAGTGGCGTTCAGGCTGAGACCTGGAGGTTCAGGAAGGGCTGGAGCAAGAATGTTCTGGGAGGAAAGGAAGCAGGGGCAAAGGCCCAGAGATAAGAGAGCGCCCGGAGTGTTGAGGCCCCACAGGGAGGCCAGTGTGGCTGGAGGGGAGTGAGGGGTCAGAGGGATGAGGGGTCAAGGTTGTGGTTCTCGGGCTTTGGGTTTTCTTGCAAGCGTTCCTATTCATTAGAGTTTCTGAGTTCAGAGTTCCTGTGCTGTTTCCACAGTGGGCCACTTTACATCCTCAGAGCAGCCCTGCCTGGAGGAAGCTCTTGTTTTTATACCGAAGAGGACCCTGAAGCTCAGGGAGGCCCAGACACTTGCTCAGGGTCATACAGAAAGGACTGTAGCCAGGACTCAAACCCAGGCCCGTCTGCCTCTGAAGCCAGCTTCCCTGCCAGCACACCAGGCCGTCTCTGCTGATGGAATATTCTCAGGTCCCTCCAAAGGCCCGGGTAAGAGGGAAGCTCAGGCCCCTTCTGAATCCCGGAGAACTAGGAAGAACTGAGCTGTCTTGAGCTGGTCAGCACAGCCAGCTCCCCATAGCATTAGTTCTCAAGACAGAAGGGACCTCAAAACTCATCGAATCCAACGTTGCTTTAAAAATTTGAGGTGACGAGGTGGCTGGGCGGCGCCGTCAGTTAGGCATCTGACTCTTGGTTTCGGCTCAGATCGTGATCTTGGGGTGGTGAGATCGAG
The DNA here is from genome assembly GCF_002201575.2 of Neomonachus schauinslandi. Lineage (NCBI taxonomy): Eukaryota > Metazoa > Chordata > Mammalia > Carnivora > Phocidae > Neomonachus > Neomonachus schauinslandi. The sequence continues at coordinate 16,273,621 of NC_058406.1, read as the reverse complement.
CCCCACGTCGGGCTCTGCACTCAGGGTGGAGTCTGCTTGGGATTCTCTCTCCCTCTCCCTTTCCCTCTCCCTCTGCCCCTCCCACTCCTGCTCGCTCTCTCTCTCTCTAAAATAAGGGAACCTTTAAAAAAAATTGAGGGTCATTCACATAATAAAAATTTAACCTAAAATGTTTATTTTTGCATAATACCAGTTCCCATTCTTCCTGGAGGTTTTACAAAATGACGGATTTGACAACTTCAATAACCCATGCATTGGACGCTTAGCCAGGCTCTGGGCCAAACACTTCATGTGCCGCTATCTCATTTCCCGTGGTCCTTACCACAGCCCCCCAGGAAAGCAACTGGCTTTCTCCTTCTCCAGACGGGGACACTGGGTATCAGAGAGGGTGGGAGCCCCGTCAGGGTTACGTGGCCGCCTTGTGGCTGGGATTCCAATCCACGTCCACTGGATCTTAAAACCCACAGGGTGTTCCCGTTAAGAGGCCGCTGAGCTTGGTGGTTCAAACGTGGGCTTTGGAGCGGACAGGCTGACAGGGGCCACTGTGCAGTGGCATTTTGAGCTGCGCTGGGTATGGGCGGCCGCTCAGTGGAGGAGACGTCCATCCTTACTGCTCAGCAGGCTCGGCGTCAGGGCCAGTGGTGAGAGGCCCGGTGTCAGAAGGATAGCAATGCGACCAGGGGCCGAATCAGCCTCTGCCACGTCTGGGTGAGGGCCTCAGGCAAGTCGCTTCTCTCTGGCGCCTCTCCCCTTCCATTAAATGGGGATAATACTAACCTCTGCCACGTAGGATTGGCAGGAGGACGGATGAGGTAGGGCCTGACATGGTGGAGATGCCAAATGACTATTAGCTCTTTTTGTATTATCCCCATCATCCAAGAATCCCCAAGCTTTGGGATATGACAGAGGATGGTTGGAAAAGTATAAAACAGGATCCAGCCCCTTTGGGAGATGGGGCTCGGGGAGAGGAGGTCTCAGGTGGAGGCAGCCCAGGAGTGGAGAGCTCCAAGCAGGGGGTGGGGGCATGAGGGCAGTGGGTCCAGACCCCCCATGAGACTCGGGCTTCCTGGGGAAGCAGGAGGTGGGGTGGGGGGGTAGTGGGAAGATCCGGGTTCTGGCTCATCTCAGGGGCCAGAGTCTCAGATTTGGGCAGGGACCTAGGATTCATCCGGTCTGACCCCTGTCCCCGCCACCCGTCACTACCGCAAGCCTTGCTCCTCACATCTTTCCCAGGTCCCCAGTCCTCCCATCTCCTTCCAGCACCCAACAGTCCCTTCCCACCCCCTCCCCAACTTGGAATCAGGCCAACTGGACATTGAACTCCCCCTCTGCTTCCAGCTCGCTGCATGACCTCAGGCAAGTCCCTTAACCTCTCTGAGCCTCTCTAGCTAAGCTAACTTCTACCTGTCAGGGCTGAGGATTAAATGAGGTGGAGTCTAAGAGGAATGAGGTCTCTTGTGGGGTGTCTGATCCCATCCCCTCCTTTACAAACATGAATCGGTTCACTCAGTGCTAACTAATAACTAATCTCAACTCCACCTACAAGTCAAATTCTTTCCTTGAAAGAGTCAAGCTGAGCTTTCTCAGCAGACCGAGAGGACATGAGAGGAGGCAGGTGTTGGAGAAATGCTGGGCTGGGTGGAGGGGGACCTGGGTTCTAATTTCATCTCTGCCTCTGACATATCTTGAACCAGGTCATTCGCTAAACTCTGGGTGAGCTTGGCCTCCTTCGGGGCTCCCAGTGCCCCTAAAAGGTTCTATTACTCCCAGAGAGGGTCCAGGCTGAGAAAAGTTACATGCCTCGCCCCAGGTCACCAGCACCTAAGAGACAGGAGCAGGACTCAGCTTGAGTCTTGGTGGCTCCCATGTTAGGCTGCCTCCCATCACTTGGGGCCCCGGATAGCAGTAGACTCCCAAGCGCATCCCCAGGGAGTCTGACTCCCCAGGTCTGGGATTGGGCCCGGGGATCCACACGGTTAATCGCCCCCAGTGGCTCTGAGGCAGGGGACGCAAGGGCTCCCCTTTGGAAATTCTGCCATATTGGTCCTGCTGGCCAGTCCCCCCAGGCGCCGAACCCCATCCTCACCTGGGAACCTGGTGTCCGGTGATGCCGCTGGGCCGGGCAGCACTGGGGCCAGGAGCCAGGTCCTTGCTGCTCTCAGGCCAAAGCGGAAGTCCCATTCCCCAGAGATAGGAAGGGCCTTCCCCAGACAGCCCCCACCCACGGGCCCAGCAGGACGGCCCCCTCCACTCTTAGCCCATCCAGGCAGTTTCAGGTCCCATTTCTGCAATCTGGAGGGGTTTACTGTAAATGGGGAGGGTGGTTGTCCAGTTTGGTTTCGCCAGCTCAGCAGCTGTTGGGGGAACAGGCTGTGCTGGGAGAATGTCCACAACTGGTGATTTGCGTGCCAGGGCCCCCGGCCTTGTGATCCCCTCCAGCAGACATGGGTGTTCCTCACTGAAATGAGAACATGGCTGGCCTGATGCCTGAGCACTGGATTTGGAGTCAGAAACCGTGATTCATATTCTGGCTCTGCCACTCATGAGAGAGCTTGATTCCTGAGGTCTCAAATGGGGGCCTAAATGTTCTCCGCCAAGAGGACTCGAGGGAGCCCCAGTTTCCTCTGCTAGATGATGGGACTATAATGACAAATGCTCTGTAGACGGCACAGGGCGCTGGGGGGCTCATTTGCGATCGTGGAGGAGAAAGTGGAGCATAAACTAGAAAGTACAAGGCACGTGTTAATTGTTAATTCCATGACATGTCTCAGGCTTCCCTTTTCTGGGCTCATCTTCTCTGCCTTCTTCCCCTTCTATACTTGCCCTGTTCTCAGAAAATTATCTAGTAATGAATTTTAAATGCAGTCATTATTTATTGAGAGCCCTTCCTCTGCTTACAGCAAGGCATGGGCTTATTGCTTGCTGATCCTGGAATCACACCAGGTCAGGGCTGGAGACGGGCTTGGAGGTCAGCCAGCTCATTCGCCTTGCCTTAAATATGGGAAAACTGAGGCCAAGAGAGGAGAAAGTCATCACTGAACAAATGTCTATCACGAGCCTCTCCGTGCTAGATGCTGGGCGCAGAGTCACAGGCAGGTCAGCCATGGCTCTTGTCCCCATGGAGAGTTTCTTCTACTGGGGGAGACTGGTGTTAAACATCGAATGAAGCAGTGGTCTCATGGCCTCTGCGATAAATGTCAGAGAAAAGAGGGGACTAGGAGCACCTGGGTGGCTCAGCTGGTTGAGCATCGGACTCTTGGTTTTGGCTGGAGCCCACACCTCATACAAGTGGCAGCTGCAGGACTCAGAGACAGGCATCCCTGGCACCAGGGTATCAGCCAGCTTGCTGAGGCTGCATCTAAGGCAATATGATGCTCCTCGCAGGGATGGGTGCCCCTCACAAGGATGGGTGCCCCTCGCAGGGATGGATGCCCCTCACAGGGATGGATGCCCCTCGCAGGGATGGGTGCCCCTCGCAGGGATGGATGCCCCTCGCAGGGATGGATGCCCCTCGCAGGGCTGGGTGCCCCTCACAAGGATGGATACCCCTCACAGGGATGGGTGCCCCTCACAGGGATGGGTGGCCCTCGCAGGGATGGGTGCCCAGCCAGAGCCAGGAGCTGCCACAGGTCAGGAGGGCCCCACTTGACATCTGTGCTTGGAGACAGAACATCTTTGGGCTTGTGGATGCGGATTGATGGAATTTAAGGGTTACCTGCAGTGGGTATTAGGGAAAGAAGAGACTAGTTTGGTAAAGCCAAAGGGTCTCTGGGCTCGGCCAACTATAGACTCGAAGGGACTCGGCCTGGATGAGGAGGGGAAGACAGTGGATTCTGAGCAGGGAGAAGGGTAGAGTTCCGTACCACTTAGTCTCTGAACCCATAAAATTGTAAATTCGTAGGTTGCAGGTCCAGAGTTCTTCTGAAGGTCCCCAAGGGCCGCCTGGGCTTCTAATTCTTTGGTGCCTGATGGCAATGAGAAAAGGTGAGTTTGAACTTGGGGTTCAAGGAGACAGCTTGAGACTAAGAGCAGGAGGCAGCAGGGAGGGGAGGACGGGCATGGGCTTAGCAATCAGCCTCTCCCAAGTTTGAATCCCAGCTTTGCCTTGGTCTAGCTATGTGGCCTCAGGCATATTTACTGGCCTCAGTTTCCCCATATATGAAGGGAAGGCATGGGTTGTGGGGGGCCAGTGAAGTAACCTGGCACATCCAGCCTTCTGCAGGCCCCCCATGCGAACCTGGGGACAGTGTTATATATATGAAGAGAAGACCGAATTCTTTGAGCCTGGGTGCATGGGAGCCATGCCCGGATCAGGGACCAGGAGTGGAGGGGTGTCTGGGCCTCGGCCTCTGAGTCGGAGTCAGCTGCTCTGCCTTGCATCCCTGGCACAGAAGGGATGATCCCTACCGAGTGTGGGAGAAGAGGCGTACAGCTTCTCAAAATTCTGTGGTCTAAAAGAGATTCCTTGAGGCTTGGGGTGTCTTTTTCTTCTTTTTACTGATTTTATTTATTTATTTTGTCCCGTGGGGGAGGGGCCGCATGAGAGGGAGAGAGAGACTGTCAAGCAGACTCAAGCCACCACTTGGGGTGTCCTATTCTTGTTCCTGTCCCACCTCCACTGCTCCTCGCCTGCCCCCCTTCGAAGCCCTCGCCAGGTTCCCCTCAGCCCAGCAGACAAGCTGGCATTTTCAAAGGCCTGTCTCTCCTGACAAAGCGAGAACAACAAGGAAACAATTACGGAAAATAAAAACGGCACAAAAATTGTCGTTTCCAAAGTACAGGTTTCTCATCTGACACCGTGGTCTACATAAACGGTGTATTGACTTTTTAAACAAAAGAGAGCTGAGAAGAAAGATGTATCAGTTGGGGCACTGCTGGGTAGACTGCTAAGTGGCTGATGGAGGAGAGCCGCGAGGGGTGGCCCCGTGACTGGCCCTGTCCCTGCCAGAGGCACCCCCTGACCCAGCCAGGGTTCCTAGGCCCTTGCCTCTGTTTCCACTCTGTGTGTGCATGCGTGTGTGTGCACACAGGATTTTGCTGTACCACCAGATTTGGGAACCTAGGCTCTAAAAAGTCACCTAGTTTGTGATCCAAGGCTCTGGAAGGCACTGCGGGGACACACATGGGAGAATCAGGGAAGGGGTCGTGGAGGAGGTGATCTTTGCGTTGACCCCTGACAGCTGAGTGTGTATTATCCAGGTGGATGGAGGACTAGTGTGAGCGGGGTGAGGGCTCTGCAGGATGAAGAAACAACATGGCAAAGGCAGGAGGGTGTGGACTGGCTCCTTTCACAAACAAAGGAGCCAGAGTGGGTGGAGCTGGTGGTGGGCGCTGCAGCGGCAGCCCCCGTGGGTCAGTGCCTCTGTGAGCTCCGTGGGGTCTCGTGGAAGCAGGCTGAGATCCCAGCCAGGCCGGGGCAGGTTCTCCTTGGGTCTCCGTGGGTCTGAGGCCGGACGGGCAGTCTGCCCGGGAAAGTTACACTTTTTATCTTTTTTGAACTTGACCTGTCAACCCTTCTCAGGGTCACCACAGTGAAAGGGCTGTGGCTAGTGTCGGGCCTCCTGGTCCTCCAACAAGGATCATGCCAGCTAGGCCCAACCGTCAGGAGCCTTGCATGGAAGCCTGCCGGCCTCGGGGCAGCACTCATTTTCTTTGAGCTCCTGGGGGCTCCCAGAGTCTGTCAGTTGTTTGGGGTGAATCAGACAACTGGGAGGACAGATTCTCTCTCTCTTACTGGCTCATGTCCATCTCACTCATTCATTTACTCTGCTTTTAGTCACTCATTTACCCACTATTCATTCATTCATTCGCCCCAACTAACTCATTAATTCAGTACAAATCCACTGCACTTCTGTTCTTGGTCTACATTGGGCTTACCTGAGCCCCAACCCCTCCTGTGACAGGTGCAGCCACAATTCAACATAGGTCTGGGAATTCAAACACTCCCGTTTACCTGTGAGCATGGATAACTTTAATGACAGTAGCACCTCTCACCCAAATAAGTGACAGCAGATGGCCCACTGGGGACCTCTTGCGGCCTTCCATCACACTCTCCGAAATGGCCACAGGACGCTGAGTGTCTCAACACTGGCGCCAACCTTTACTGAGCACCAGCTAGAGGCTCTGTCTAAATCTAGAGCCTGCAGATGGCTGCGGCAGGTGCAAAGCTGAGGATGAAGAGGCCCGCTTCTTCGAGAACTTGGCAGTGGGAAGCCTGAGCCGTGCATATTTATCAATTTATTTATTTATTTATTTCTGTATCTCCTTGCGTTTCCCGAGACTTGGTGTTGTGTGTGGGGGGGGATCCATTGACAGTATTAGAAGGTGTTGGTTAAGTCTCAAAGCAGTGACTCCTGAAGGAGCTCAGAGGAGGGAGAGAATGTGGGGCAGGGGGCAGGGCGGGCTTCCTGGAGGAGGAGTCCCTCAGGTGGGGAGAGTGGCCCAAGCACAGCGGTTCTTGCAGGGAAGCTGAGGGAGGTGGGACGGCCCTGGGGCTGGAGCGGGCCTGACTGCCCTAGTCAGGGAAGAGCAGGAAGCCAGAGAAGACGCTGTCCGAGCCTTCGGTGCCCACCATCCCGTTGTAGTCGTTGACGGCCAGCCACACCTGTTCGCCCACCGGCAGCCTCAACAGCACACCGCCCGAGCTGACCTGCTTGCTGTTGGACATGTGGTCACAGAAGGTGGTCACCTTGGCACCACCCCGGTACAGGTTCACGCACAGGTTGGCCGTCTGTGACGTGTGGTACACGAAGTAGTAAAGCCCCGGGACTTTGCAGGTGAACTTGCCGGTGCTTATGTCATAATCCCCCTGCGGGTTGGTGATGACTGTGTTGAACTTGACCAGGCTGTTGGGCCTGGGGTACTGGGCCGTCTGCCGTGTGACTGTGAACACGGACTGGTGCTTCTGCTTGTATCTGCCCTCCTCGCCCGGCTCCCCTGGGGGTCCTATGAGCCCGGGAACCCCTGGAATCCCAGAGGTCCCCATGGGGCCATTTTTCCCGGGAAAGCCAGGTGTGCCGGGTTCTCCCTTCTGACCCTTGGGTCCTCGTGTTCCAGGGATAGCTGGGATTCCTGGGGAGAGAGCAGGTGGGAAGGAGGTGATGGGGCAGGGGACAGGGACCCTGGAGGTGTCCTCCAGGGGACATAACACCAGAGTTTAGCCTCTGGAACCTCCTTCCCCAGATGGACTATCACCTGGAGTCCTGCCTCCCTATGGACTTGCCCTCTGACCGTGGCTAAGGTGGCTCCCCTGTCGGTCGGCCTCAGTTTCCACATTTATGATGGAGAGGGTAAGCCCAGCCAGCATCAGGATGTGTCGGAGCTCGTTCTAACACGACTTTGTAGCACGTAACCAACCCCTTCCCCACAAACAAATGTACCTATAACTTTGTATTATTTTTTAAAAGAGGGCCCTCAACATTTTATAAGCTTCAGAACTCCACAAAACTTGCGTCCGTTCCTGAGACGGAACCACCCCGGACCAGCTTAGCACGTGGGAAGCACTGGATGGAGCCACACGGAAACTGCCCCACTAAGGGGTTGTTGTCTCCCCTGGCCCCATGCAGCCCCCCAGAGCCCCTTATGACACCTGGGCTGGTTCAGCTTCTCTCGTGGTACAGATGAGGAAACTGAGGCCGGAGACTCGCTCAAGGCCAAGCAGCCAGTAGGAGGTGGAGTCAGGATTGGAAAGTCAATCTGGCTGAGTCCTAGTCCCAGAGAGTGTGATTCTTGTGACAGCCCTGATTCTCTGAGCCTCTGTGAGATTTTTCTCCCCTTGTCCAAACCGTACTCATCTTTTAGGGCCTGGCTCTAGTCTCCTCTTGCCGGAAACCCTCTCTGGCCAAGCCTACCAGCCCTCATGGCCGCTTCCTCCTCTGACTTCCTTACGGTTGGCTGTCTGTGCCGACCTATTTGTGACAGATCCTCCCTCTATGGCTTTGTGAGCCTTTTAGGTCCTGGGGTTAGGAGAGGGGGATCAGGATCCAATGGACCTAGGTGAAAGCTGCCTGACCCTGGGCGGGTGACCTCCCCTCCCTGAGCCTCTGCATGACCAACTGAGGAAAGGGCGTAATAGAACAGATCCCAGAGAGCTGCTGGGAGCTTGGAGCGGGACAGTGAGCATTCCAGGCACCGCATAGGAAGTGCTCAGGAAGGTCAGCTCCTGGTGAGGCCTGCAAGGTGTGCAGGGCCTTGTCTCATCCTTCAGGGTAGCTTCCAGCAACTGATTGGGAGGGGGAGGACATGCCGTGGGAAGGGGCTTGAACAGGCAGTGCGGAGGGTAGTGGCTAAAGGCATGGCCTTTGGCGTAGGACAGGAGTCCATTGTGACTTTGGGTAAGTTGCTCAGTCTCTCTGAACCTCAGCTTTGACATGTATAAAATGGCCACCAGGCACTTTTTTAAAAGGATTTTGGCCACAGTTTTCTCACTTGTAAGACAGAGTTAACAATTTTATCTACCCCATAAGGTAAACATATGCTGAGCATTTGGAACCATGCCTGGCATATAGTAGGAGCTCGATAATTGGTTGCCATCGGCCACCCTAGGCCACGAGATGGCCAGAGGCAGCTGTGCAGGTGAGTCTGCCGGTTCTCGAAAAATGGCAGACCTGGGGGCCTCATTTGGCTAACCCTGAATCAGAGAATTCCTTCTGGAATGTTGGCAAAATTCCATTCTAGTGCCAGGAGTGAAGATGACAGTGGGGAAATTCCTAAGGACATTCCTCATCCCTGGCCTGCCCCCACGCCCCCGCCTCTGCCGCCCCCATCACCTCTGTCCAACCTCACCCCAGTCTCACCCACACTGGCTCCAGACACACCTGCATCCCAGATATGCACCTTCTGACTGAGAAGGCGCCCCCAGACTCCAGCGCTTGCCCAGCACCCGCACCCCCTCATGTCCTCAGCCCCCTTTGCTCACGCTAGGACTTGCCCATCGTTCTGCAATCCTGACTTCTCACTCCCCGTGCCCCCAACTAGGGGGATGGAGGTGAGCACAGATCTCCGATAAAAACAATACCAGCTATAACATGCACAGCCTATGCATCCCCGAGACCTTACCGTGTGCGCGGTGCCGTTTTACATTTCAACTTGTTTAATCATCCCAGCACCCCTATGCACTAGGTACTACCATCTCCCCATTTGACAGATGAAGACACTGAGGCACTTCGCACAGGGAAGTGGTAGGACTGGGATTTGAACCCTCGCCATCTGTGTGTTGTGGACACTCACTGTGTGGGCCCCACCCCCCAGAAGTCCATGCTGCAGGGCAGGGGGTAGAGGGGCTGTAATCAAAGAGCACAGCACTTTAGAGTTTGCCAAAGGTCTTCAGGATCATCTCCTGTGATCCTCCCTGCCACGTCCCGGCACGGGTGCTCTTGTTCGCTCCCTGGTGTCAGACGAGACCCTGAGGCACAAAATTGGGGAACAGGGAGGACCGAGTCCTGGGCTCTAAGAAGAAATGGGCTACACCTGCCAGGAAAGCTGGACTCTGCTCTGGGAGTCTTGCCAACAAGTCGCTGTCCTCCTCCCCCCAGCTTAGCCCCAGATGGACACTTTGCCCGCTGTCCCCAGGCTTCAGGTGACCCCTTCCCAGCAGGCCGGCAGACTCACCTGGCTCACCCTTGGGCCCCGGCCATCCATCGTATCCATCCTTCCCGGGGGCCCCTGGTAGGCCTGGCGTCCCGGGGATCCCGTAGCAGCCTGTGCTGGCCCGGCTCCCAAGCGGCAAAGCCAGCAGGAGCAGCATCAGGTTTAGTCCAAGGCGGGGCCGGGAGCTGGACCCCATGTCCATCCTGGGGAAGGATCTGGGTGGGGAGAGAGCTGAGTTGGCCCACCCAGCCCCTCATCCACCCTCCTCACTCTCTTGTTCCCCAGGCCGGTCCTTCTCAGCCCTCCAGAGCCTACCTCCCCTCCCCAGGCCCCTTGCCCCTTGGGGTTTGGGACTGCAGGATGGATGGGGGATGGGACCTCTTCTCTGAGCCCAGGCCCTTAGCTCTCAGCGATGGGGACCCTCCTTCCTCTCACCAATCAAGTTGTCCCCATGTTTCAGGGAGGCGGTAGGGGGAAGCTGCCATTTGCCCTCACCTGGGGTTGGGGGGTTCTTGGCCTCACCTGGGGTGGCAGGATTCTGGTCTGGTCACGGAGATGTCCTCAAATCTGCTTCCCCTCTCTGGGGCAGGAAGACACCGTGTCAGAGTAGACACAGCAAGGAGGGCCCACAGCAGACTGGGCGGCCCCCTCCCCTCTGCTCACCCTGCCCCCAATCCCACATCCCCTTTCCCATAATTTGTCCTGACTCAATACTTTCTTTTGGGTACTGAGCCCGGCTGACCGCAGCAATGCCCCTGTGTTCCCCACCCTAGGGTCATGCGTGTCTGAAATGAGGAAATGTCCACTGCCCCGGATCTGCTGGAGGGAGTGTGTGTGTGTGTGTGTCCAGTTCAGCCCAACCCCATTTGTTGGGATTTACTGAGCCTGAGACAGCTGTTTTACAATGTCCCTAGGAGGAAGTTATAACCCCCTTTGCAGATGAAGAAACTGAGTCTCAGGTGGTGAAAGCCCTTACCAAAAATCACGTGTAAATGGTTTCTTAAGGTCCAAAGCCTTGCTCTGGCCCCTCTGCTTAGCTGCTCCCAGAAACAAGCCTCACACACACTTGTCAAGTGGCAGGCTTTATTCTAGAATCTTCCATCTGCCCCCCTCATTTGTTACACTTGGGAGTGGACACCCAGGATGGGCAAGACTCGACAGCAGGCAGCCTGCTGTGGTGGACAGACTCTTGCTATGGAGTCAGTGGCCTCGGATCTCCTTCCGGCCCTGCCACTCCCTTGCTCTGAGGCCCTCCGCAAACCACTCTAGGCTTCAGTCTTCCCATCTGTATACTGGGTGGTGGGGGAGGCCCAGGCTTTGCATGTGGGTGCCTCTTCCTTTGCTGGGGCCCCTGATGATTCATCTCTGGCACCCCTGCATCTGGTCTTGGAGTCTGTGATGGTTGGTGCAGGGTTGGGGGCTGGGGCCAGGCTGGCAGAGCCGGGAGAGGCTCCTCTCCTCTCTTCCTCTTCTGCTCCTATGACATTCTGAGGAGGAAGGGGCTGTTGAGCAGTTGAGGGTTCCAACCCTGACCCCCCCCACCTGCCACCGGTGTCCCTCAGGGTGAGGCCTTCGACTTCTCTGAGCATCGGTTCCTCCTCCATATATGGGGGTTTCCAATCACTCCCATGCGGGGCAGTGGTGAGGACCCAGCGCGTGAAGCATGTGCAGTGCTTAGGCTGGAGCAGGAGTTCACAGCTCCGCCCCTGCCCACCAAGTGACCCTTAGGGCCTCGGTCTCCCCATCTGTCCCTCCACCCTGTGGCCCAGGGTTGCAGAGTGTGGGCTGAGAGTAAGGATGTGAATGAACTTGGCCTCAGAAGTCCCCAGCAGGGGGAGGGCTGGGAAGAGCAAAAACTAGACACAGCCTTGGTGGGGGGCCCCCCCATCTTCCGTTCTCAGCTTGTTTGCGCCTGGGTCTGTGTTGTCCAGCAGGTGGCAGCCTCGGCCCATGCTCAGCCTGCCTTGCCCCGCAGCCAGGCTCCAACTCCGCCTGAGCCTGTTCCCCTCCTCCAGGCCTGGCCAGCGATTTGCCTCAGGGAGGCTGGGGGCGGGGAGGGGGGGTTGCATCTCGGTGGAATTTAGGATAAGGAGCAACCAGACACTCCCTGCACTCACGTTTCTCTAGCCTGGTCTCTCCCACCACTTACAGGGGCTGCACTCCTGACATCTTCGAGTCCCATTGCAATGAAAGGAGCTCCCCACTTTGGGGTCAGGCAGAGCTGGTTCAAATCTAGGTCCTGCCACTCTCTAGCAGTGTGACCATGGGTAGGGATCTCCTTTCTCTGAGCCTCAGTTAAGAGGGATTGCTAAGATTCAGTGCATCAGTGGCTACGAAATGTCCAGCACATCGTAGGTGCTCAAAGATCTGTTTCATTTCCTGGTCCATGGGAGCGTGTATTCTGGGCAGGGAGGCAGAGAGCTGGGGCAGAGCGGAGGCCCGAAGGAGGCAGAGGGGCCGGAGGAGTCCAGCTCGGAGCTGGGGCTGCAGCGGGCTCACCCTCTTCTTCCCGACCCCCAGAAGCTGTTGGTGGGGCAGCCCTGCCCCAGGAGAGGGTCTTGGGAGTCTGTCAGAACCCTGGGAGGGGGGAGGTATGGGTTTGTGAGGGCTCCCAGGCTGCCTGTGTGTCAGTTAGTAGGTGGCAGAGACCGTTCCTGTGGCTCAGAGAATGGCCCAGTGGGAGCGCGAGCGTGTGTGAGGGTCAGCGGGTGAGAGAACCGGGGCATTTCTAAGGCACATGCGTGTTGGAGGGTGAGGAGGACGTGTGCACCTGCGCGGCAGGGGTGTGTCTGGGACACATGTCACGAGGTTGTGTGTGTGTGTGTGTGTGTACTTCTGACAGTTTAGGAGGGGCACTCGGGTATCTGAGGCAGGGAGCACCTGGGTATGACAGCACGTACACCCCAAGTATGTCTGCATGTTTGAAGGTGTAACGAGTGTGCATGTCCAGGGCTGTGCACGGGGCGTCAGGGAGTGGCTTGGGTATGTGCTGAGGGAGGGGATCACTGTGCCGTGTTTCAGTGGGGAGTCGGCAGGTCTCAGTCCGGGAATGTGGGTCCACGTGCATCTCGCGGGAGACGAGTGTGCATGTGTGGTGTGTGTAGAGGGCACAAGTGGTTTCCTTTGGGAAAATGCACAGGGCATTAGACATCCTCAGGACTGAACTCCCGGCCTCTTATTGTCTTCACATTCAAAGGACATGGTGGGGCTTCTTGCCTCTGAGCAGCTCTGGACAGGCTAAGTGGGACCCTGGGAATAGGCACCATGAGTGCTCCAGACCTTCTCAGTCCTAGCCCCGGAGGGGTGCCCAGCCCAGGAGGGAGGCAGCCCCAGCCTCCATGCCTGCTCAGGGGGAAGCCCAGGGCTGGACTCAGGAAACCTGGCTTTGGGGAGGAGTTGGGTCAGGTTGGCTTGGGCCAACTGCTCCCCATCTCTGAGTCTTGCCCGCTGGTTCAGGGTTGAAAAGCAGGTGTCACTTGTCAGGCATGTGGCTGTGGGGGCTGGCAAGGGTCACAGTTACACACACACAGGCTTGGATACCAGTAAGATCCGGGTTCAAATCCCAACTCCTCTTCTTCAACACTGACCTTGGGCTTTATGTCCACCCCCACGCTCCAGCCTGCTTCATTATCCGGAAAGTAGGGTCGTGATACCCGCCTCACCCCTCAGCTGTACAGATTAAACAAAATACAGTAATAGCTCAAACTTCCATAGCCCTTACTATGAATCAGGCACTGCTCTGCAGTTTTCATGTACTAAGTCATTCAATCCTCCCAACAAGCCTTTGATTAGGAAGTGCCGTTGTTATTCCCGTTTTACAGATAAGGAAACTGAGTTCCCTGAAGTTATATCATACACACACGGTTGGCCAACTGGTAAGTGGTGGCCCTAGGATTTGAACCCAGGCCGATGAGGCTCCCAGGACCTGCTAAATACATGTTGTAAAATACAAAATATGGGCCTGCCTTGTAAGCACTCAACACTGTCATTCTTATGCTCCCTCTCAGCGTCCAGCGTAGCAACCGAACCTCAGGCTCAGCACACACGGACTCAGGTGTTTATTCTAGAAAGAATTCTAAGAAATCCATCTTCTTACACTGTGCAGTGGGCAGCAAGTTCTCGGGGCCCCGGGAGCCAGCCCTCTCCCTCAGACAGCTAAAGCAACAGCACCCCCGTACAGAGCAGACCATAGAAACCAGAGAGGTGGAGGGAGTGGGCCAGAGTCACACAGCAGGAAGCATGTGCGGCCAGGGGCGGGAGGGTCCTTCCCGGGCTCAGATGGACGGGAAGATGAGGAAGCCGCTGAAGACGCTATCCGCCTCAGAACCCTGGTAAATGCGGCCCTTGGCGGGGTCTTTTTCAATCCAGACCTGGTCCCCTTGCTGTAGCTGGAGAACCATACCCCCGGACACCACCTGGAAAATTCCCTTGCTGTTGGTGTCACAGAAGCCCAAGGAGCGCCGGAACAGGCCCCTCCCAGACGACACGATGGACAGGCAGATGTCCCACTTGGACACCACCTGGAAAGTGAAGTAATAGTAGCCGGGCACAGCACAGAGGAACCGGCCCGTGTGGTTCTGGTATGGGCCTTCCTGGTTGGTGATGACCGTGTCGAAGATGACCACGTTGCCACCCATTGGTGGGTTCCGCCTTATGGCTGAGAAGGCCGGCCGTGGCTGGTCCTTGATGTTTCCTGGGTTGCCCTTGATGCCTTTCGGTCCTGGGAAGCCAGGGAGCCCCAGGGGGCCACTGGGCCCAGGGAAGCCCATGTTGCCAGGGCTTCCCGGGGACCCAGGGTCCCCTTGGTCTCCTTTAAGGCCTCGGATGCCCGTCCGCATGCCAGGAGCCCCTGTGGGGAGAAAGGCCAGATCTGGAGGGGGAGTCCAGTGTCCACCAGTCCTCAGGGAGATAGCTGGGACTCTTGACTGCTGTGGGATAGAGGAGGGGGGAGTGCCTGGGCCTTCAAGACCTCGATTCTGGCTGGCTGTGTGACCTTGGGCAAGTGTTTCAACCTCTGAGCCTCAGCTTCCTTATCTCTAAAGTGGAGAAAAGTGGGAGCAGGTACTTGGAAGCTGTCAGGTTCTGGCAAAAACAGGACACGGGTTCCTCCGCTGGGCCCTGCCCATGGCTGTGTCCTCCACACCCCGCTGGGCCACTGCCCTTGACTTCTTCAGCTTCGGGACTACATTTAGGAGGCCTGGATGCCAATTATTGCAAATGTCTATGCAGATCTTTCTGGTCTGCTATGGACTGGGAGGCTCAAGGGGACTGAGACTTTCCCTTTCCACTCTGAGCATGTCCTCCTCCCTTTTCCTTCACCCCCAACCTTTTTTCTAGAATGTGAGTTTCTGAAGCCGGAAGGGGCTGGGAATGGGGAAGCAGGGACAGATTTGGGTGGCGAGGGGGACCTGGAAGGAAGCAAAAAGGATAGTTGCCATGAATTAATCCTTTCTATGTGCCAGGTGGGTTTATTGTTTCGTTTTATAGACGAGGAAACCGAGGCTCAGAGAGGGTCAGTAACTTGCTCAAGGTCACACAGCAAGATGAGTCTCCTCTGTCTAAAGGCTAGCGCCTTATTCATTCTGGTAACTGAACAATAACCCAGGACTGTGCACTGCTCCAAGACCTTTCACATTTGTTGCTTGTGGTGGTCCGTGAGAAAGAGGACTCAAGCAGGAAGGGATATACAGAGAGGCCTGGCAGCCTGGGGACATGCTGAGGGAGGAGGCTAGGTTCCCCTTGGCCCCTGGGACCAAGTGCAGAGTGTAGGGGCTTCACGCGGGGGCCCAGGTGGATTCCTGCTTCTTGGTGCCACC
This sequence comes from Neomonachus schauinslandi, assembly GCF_002201575.2. Lineage (NCBI taxonomy): Eukaryota > Metazoa > Chordata > Mammalia > Carnivora > Phocidae > Neomonachus > Neomonachus schauinslandi. The sequence continues at coordinate 16,258,217 of NC_058406.1, read as the reverse complement.
CCCAAGCCTCCACCCGGAGGCCAGGCCCAGCCAAGGGATGAGGGGCTGGGGTCTAGAGGGACGGGCTTACCGGGCTCCCCTTGCTCCCCCTTGAGGCCTGGCCGTCCGTCTCGGCCGGGTGGTCCTGCAGCCCCATTCCTCCCGTTCGGTGCTCGGCACACATCCTGGGTCACTGTAGAGGCCAGGGATATGGCCAGCACACAGACCACCAGCCAGCCCCACGGGGCTTCCATGATGCCACTGTGGAGACATGGGGCAGGGCTAGATCTCACACACTCACACACACCCATCCCGTACGTACACTTGAATCCCACACCTACAGTGATATCTACACATCCCCCACCACTGAAGCACATACACACCTCAAAGGCCTTCGATGTCTGCCTTCCACCCAGCTCCAGTGACCCCACACATATATGAAGAACCAGAAATTTGCACAGATACCCACAAACTGAGCACACCCACAGAGTTACACACTTAGATGCACAAACCTAGCCTCTGATCCCACACCTACAAACACAGTGAGCAAACTCAAAATCCACTACACACTCCTAGATGCACAAATTGACACCCAAATAGACTCCATTTCTCACTTGGCCAGACACCCACATTCATATACTCCTACAGATGATCAATTCCATTGAACAAATATTTATTGAGCGCCTACTCCTTATTTAATTAACACTCTCTCACCCAGATGGCAGAGCTGTGCGTACACACAGGAATTCACAGCCCCCTGACACAACACGTGTGCTCACTCTCCTACACACTCAGCCCCTTTCAGCACCCACCGGACCCTCTATGGGACCCCTGTGCTGGCTCTGACACTCCCAGCCTTTCTCCAGCTTCTTGTGTTTTTTTGGGGGGGGGGCGTCCAAACCCAGGAACTCTGGTTAGAGGGGATGGTTCTATGTCACCACCTCCCACTATCTCCCAAACCTGAGGAATGAAGAGGTTCTGGATCAGGGCTCCCCTGCCCCCCCACACCCCGCCAACTCTGTCCTGGCCCAGAACCCTGGGGCAGTGTTCTCCCTTTCCTGCCTTTGTAGTCTAGCCCCCTAGGCCAGCTCCCCTGGCTCCCTGAACTTCACAGCCCCCTCCCCGCTCCTCGGGCGCTGGCCTCACCTGCCTCAGCTGGGCGACAGTGCAGCTGGATGCTCCTGTCCTCCACCCAGGGGCCCAGGGACCGCTGTGGGACACCCAGCAGGGGTGGTGCCTGCCTGGCTGTGGCCAAGTTTCACATCCTTTCCTACTTCCCCTTCTCCTTCCCTGGGCCGCCCTGCCATGCCCCAGGGGCCAGAGGCCTCCCGGAGACAGTTTGAGCAGACCTCAGCAAGACTGGGACACTGGACATCCCCCCTTCTCCCCGCCCACGCACGCAAGCTGGTGTGGGGGCAGGGACAGCAAGGCGGGAGTCTGCAAGGACGGAGGCCAAGGAGGGGGTCCTGGGTGGGGTATGAGAACCAGGGAAACACAGAACGTCAGGGCAGATGGAGTTTTTTTAAAAGTCAGTAACTTGTAAGACTTTTTCACGATTATGAAAGCAACATGTATTCATTGTCAAAAGCTTGGAAAATACAGAAAAACACAAAGGACAGTGCGGTAGTGAGGAGAAGCTTAGTAATCAGCTTTCTAGACCTGCCACTTCCTAGTTGCCCTTGGGAAGTTACTTAACCTCCTGGAGCCTCGGTTTTCTTATTCATAAATTGGGAACAACAGATTCCACCTCATCGGAGTATTATAAAGTTTCAATGACATAATATACATACAAAACACTTGGCACGTGAGGAACACTTCATAATTAGCTTTTATCAAATTTAAAAAACAGCAACAAAAGCCCATAAATGCTACCATCTAAAGAGTTACCCTTTGGCTGGATCATCTAGCCTTACTTACTCTTGCTGACAGGGTGCTCACTACCTGTCGGCCCACCTCACTTCACCAGCTTGGACCCTGAGCACACTTTAGATTTAGCTACTCTGTCTCCCCAGGCTGGAGACTGATATATTCAGTCTTTCTGTTTCTTCCCATGATCATCCCCCCACCCCCACCTCCAAGGGAAGAGGAGGAGGGGAAAACTGAAGGCTATTGACATGGGCAGATGAAGATGGTCTAGGGCCAGGGTTTTCAAGCTTCTGGGACTCCTTTTTCATTTGCAATCCTGTGTGGCACCCAATATGTATCTGTCAGATACAAATGGGGGTTCCGTGGATAAGAGTGGGGGCCCAGAGCAACTCCTGTCAGCCCCTCTCTGGCTCCCAGGGATTCAGGAGGTTAGGAGAGCAGGAATCTCACAGGCTGTGCCCACATGTAAATCACTGTGTAACCTCGGGCAAGCCACATCATTTCTCTGGACCTCAGTTTCTTTATCTGTAAAATGGGGATGATACAGCCTCCTCATTGGGCTACTAAGGGATCCTACAGAGAAGCTGATACTGTCAAACACCACATTAAAATAAGTCATCATTATTAATAATATCTGTGTGACCTTGGGCAAGTTACCTAACCAGTCCGAGCCTCACCCCCATCTCTCAAGGTGAGGGAGTGGTGGGAGGCAGTAAGTTTGCCCCCTGCAACACCCCTCCCAGCACCCATCTTCTCTAACTGCAGCATGTCAGTCTTGCTTCCCTGCAAGAGGGGTTAGAAATATCACGTGTTGGAGCCAAAAGGGCCAGCCTGATGGCTCCCATTTCACAGATGAGGAAACTAAAGACCAGAGACAGCAATACTTGCCCGAGTTCACAAAGAAAAGTGGGAGAGTCAGCATGAGGAAAAACCAAATACTATGAAAAGCTTTTCAAAGTATAGTTTTCAAAATTGTGACTACACCATTCTTATAGAAATATATAGTAAGCACATGTGAATTTTTTGTGTGTAGCTTATTAATGAAGAAACCAGCAGGATGACAAAGCTAGTTCAACGAAGGATACGAGGAGAAAACACTTATATGTACCTATATATAGAGAGAGGAGAGAGATTTAGTAAAGACAAAAACAACAATAACCCAAAAACTAGAATTCTGGAATATTCATAAGGTTGCTAAGTTAGATGCAAAACTGGTGAATGTTTATAGGGCAATAAAATCATAATGTTGGGGGTTATCTTCTTTATTATCATTTGCATGATTTCTCTACCAGACAAAAATAATTTGTAACTTATCAGTTTTCTACCAGCTAACAGCGATCTTTACAGAGCCTGGGCCCTGATCAATAGCAAATAATAAGTCAAGCAAAGTGACATTCCCCTAGAGTGTCAGATGACCCTTAGAAGGGCTTGTTAGACAATGTTTTAATTTGACTTTGAAAGGACACCGGTTATCTATTTGCCTTATTTCCAAGTATTGGATGATTTTACTTATCAGGCTGTTGCAAGAGTATAAACGCTTCCAAAGAAATAAAAGCCATCGATAGTGATGAACGTATCAGTGTGAAAGTAAATGGGTCACCAATAGCCCTGTGAATGTCACATCAGAGACACCTTCAGTCAGAAGGGATGGATGGTGTTCTTCCTTTTCCTCCAGAGCTTGGATCCTGGAGGAGAGAAGTGGGGTTGGGGGAGGTGGGGGAGGTGGGGGGATGAGAGGCCCTGTAATTCCTGTGGAGTCATGATCCGTGAGGCCCAGGTGTAGTTAGGAGTCTAAGCAATAACCAAAAAACAATTTTTAAATCACTCAAATTCTTTATGGTGGAGTCACATCTCACCCAAGGGTTGGGTTCCAAAAATCAGCATATTAGGCAAAAATTGTAAATGGCCAGTATTACCACTGGGGAAAAAAGAATATTAGGAAAGCGCCATGTTGGAGACCATATTATCACTTCGCTATAGTCCTGCACTATCAGTTTTGGCTTTGACGTTAGAACAGAGTTCTCTTTCTTCAGTAGGGTGGCAATTGGCTAATGGATATCCCCCTCACCCTCCAAAACAAGAATGGAATCTTGAAAGACTGGGACCATGCACTGCTGAGAAGTTTAGACCATGAGGGGCTCATGGGATGAGAGGCAGACTTGGGGAAGACAGGTCCATTCAGCTCTCCCTGTCCATGCTCACTCCAGAAATAGGCTTCTTGAGGGTCTAGGGTGATGGCAGCATCCCCTACCTTATTGAAATTGGGATTTGTAACTCTTTGTCTCTCTGAGTCTTATTAGGCAAAACGCAGATTGTCAACTGTTATAGAACATGGCTCTGAAGTTCTTGTATTTCTTTTTTTAATCAAAAAAATTGAAGTATAATTTACATACAGTAAAATGCAGACATCTTTTTCTTTTATGAGAGAGAGAGAGAAAGAGAGGCAGAGGGAGAGGGGGAGAGAGAATCTTAAGCAGCCTCCAGGCCCAGCGGGGCTCGATCTCACCCCCCTCCATGTGTGTGTCTGTCCGTTTCTTATAGCTGAGTAGTGCAAGTGCATATATCACACCTCATCACGCCCTTCCCCATTGGTGGGTATTTTGGGTCATGATGAGTTGAGCTGCTAAGAACGTTCTCCTACAAGCCCCCCTCTGCCTCTGCAGCCCCCATGCACTCAGTTCTCTACTGTGCTGTTTGCACACCATGAAGGAGGCACAGAGTTCACACCCATACCCCATCCCCCCCATCCACTGCCCTGCACGCATCGCTCTCTTCAACACCCCCCCTCAAAAAAACCCACAAACCTCCTGGACCCTCTGCCTGAACCTCTTTTTCTCCTTCTCCCCCCTTCCCATTCCACTCCCCCTTGCTCTTTATTATGGAGATTGTCTTAATCACAGGTCTTTCTTCTTTGGGGCTAAATCCTTCCCCGCCTCTTGGGCCTTCTTCACCACCCAATAAGATCAGGGTTCTTGTTGGCAAGGTTGGCAGGGTGGGTTGGGAATTGGGGAGGGAGCTGTCAGAGCCTGCCACATGTCTTCAGCTCACATTCTTTATTCTTTGCCTCTCTCGGCAGATAAAAGCGCTTTAGGGGATTGTTTTATGAAAAATGGAGGGGACTGTAAACAACAAATAATTTGTTGGGGAGATGAGAGGCAGCATGGGTTCAAATTCAGCATCCGCCTTCCGTTTGCTGTGTGCTCTTGCATGAGAGAACTTCTGTGTTTGGGGGTGACAACTGACCCCTCCAACTGTGACGAGGCTTCGGATCTGTGTGACTTGTCCCTGGTGCCAGGTAGGCACTTAGCAAATGTCCTGTCTTCTCCTCTTTCCCCTACCTGCCAGTCAGGGCACCTGGGTACAGTTCTAGTTGAGAAGTTTGGGAAAGAAAATGTAAAAGGAAAACAAAAGAAGGCAAAAGCAATTTCACTGGGGGAAGGTGAAGAAAAATAGGAAGAAAACAAGCCCCCTGTAACTGCTGGGGCCTGCTGAAGCCCAGCATCCCGGACACCCAGAGGGAAGCAGCCACACCTTCTTTCCTTCCTTCCAGGGGTCAGGTGGAGCCCCAGGAGAAGTTCCCAACAGGCAGATCTAGCGGGAAAGGCGCTAATGGAAGCTGCCAAGCATGCAGGTGGGTGAGATGTAAAAAGATTAAGAGTATTAACAGAATTAGGGACACAAACTGAACAGGCGGTGGGAGAGTGCAAGGACAGATTGCCTCTGATTTGGGGTGGCCCTGCCCTGGGTTCTGAGGGCTATCGGGACACCATAGCTGGGAAACGGGACACCTTGAAGGTCAGAATGATGCCCACTTCCAAGGAGCTCACACAGACGCAAGGGAAACACCACGACAACCCCCCCCCCCCCCCCCCCCCCCCCGCCCCACTGCCACCATGCAGAAACGATCTCCCTGATCTGCCCCTCACTTGGCCTGAAATTCCAGTTACCCATTCTTTCCATGGAGTAAGCACGGCTGTCTTGGGGTGTTTTAAAATTGGAGCTGTGTCTTGGTGCATTTGCAAGGTGTTAACCATCACTCCTTAGTAAGCCCAACCACTAGGCTTGCTACCAGTGCTTAATACAAGACAACCAAGGCTCAGAGAGGGTGATTCTCATAAGGTCACACAGCCAGTCGGTGGTAGAGGTATTTCTATCATATTGAAAACCTTTCTGAAGGTGGTCCACTGGCGGTGTGGGGTGGGGGGGTCTAAAACAGGGACTCTGAAAGGGAGAGGAGCATGAAAGGGCTATGGGCCCTGTGAAGGCGATCTCCCCTGGGTTGGGCATTTTACATATATCATCCCATTTAATTTACATGGTATCCTCATAGGGTAGAATTTTTATTCATTTTCAAAGGTAAAGAAATTGGGGTTCAGAGAGGTGAAGTGACTTGCTCATGGGTCTAGGGTTGCCAGATTCAACAAATAAAAATATAGGATGTCCAGTTAAATTTGAATTCAGATAAACATCAGTATGCATGGGATACACTTGTATTAAAATTATTTGTCCTCTATTTTCTCCGGCAACCTACAGAGGTCACACAGCCCGATAGCGGTTGTCCCACATGTCCCTGAGTCACTAGGAAGCCTAACTTGGGACGGAAGCGTGGACTGAAGGGATGGCTCCTCTCTGCCTCCTGGGTGACTGTGGGCCTCTGTCCCCACGTAGGGTCCCAGTTATTGCTCTTGTGGGTGAGCCAAGGACCCCAGCCAGGTTTCCCCACCATGACCCCTACATCATTGCCATCACAGGCTGTCCTCTGGGGGATCTCTCCCTGCCCCAGACTTTCATCAGAAGAGTCCCCAGTGGGCTGGAAGCAGGGGACTTGTGTTCTATTTCCAGCTCTGCTGGGTGTGGTCAGACAAATCACCTTTCTGGGCCTCAGTCTCTCCATCTGTGAAAAAGAGGGAGGAGTTGAACCAAAGCAGTGGTTCCCTTGGGTCAGACTCACTGGGACACCACTGCCCCAGCGGCTCCCCTCCCTACTGCTTTAGAACCCCTGCCTGCTGGGTTTATCATAGGTGCTCTGGGGGATCTCACGCAGGAGGCAGCTCAGCACCTTTCTGGAGCTCTGACAGCAACTGAGAATCTTTCCAACCTTGACACATTGTTTGGGCCACCCTGGCCCTTTGGACATGACCATTCTGCATCTTGCAAGTAGAGGCCAGGGGCAGAAGGGTCTAGAAACGCCTCGATGGTGTAGGAGAGGAAGGCAAGTCCCATATGTTGGGTGGGAGGAGGAGGGAGGGAAGGTCACTAATCTCCCCTGGGGCTGAGACCATTTCCAACCTGGGAATCCAGAAATATGTCTTACCTTTGAGTAGAGATTTACGTTTTTCACAGCCCTGCGTGGCTCACATGATTCCCGGCCAGGCTGTTAGCCCCCCTGATGGGAAGACCAAGGCTCAGAGAGGGCAGCGGGTTCCTGGTGTCACACAGCAGAGCCGGTCCACTCTCCAGTCTCTGGGGCCAGGACTCCACCCAACAGCCCCACCCTTGGGTGGTCCCGGAAGGTCCTGTCCCAGTCCCTTCCCTTCCCAGGCTCCTGGGTTCTGGGCATTTCTTCATTGTGATGTTCTGAGCCCGGTCTCTGTCCCGCCAGCCGCTCATTGGGGGCGATTGTCCCACACCCCCCTGAGCTCAGGTCCAATCAGCAATCATCCCTCCTCCTTTCCCTGAGCCAGGGCACACCCAGGGTCACATGGCAAGCCCCGACACAGAGCCGGGACTGAGTGAGGGTCTGGAGTGCTCCAGCTCACACTCATCTTTCCACCTGCAGAGCTGCTCCAGAATCCAGGCTAACGACAGCTGCTTCTGCCCTGTTTCCTCCCCTCTTCCAGCCCTCTGCTGATTACAAATAAACACCCGGTCTACTTGGGAGAGTAATTAACTCTCCAGTATGGGGAGAACTAATCAGCCTGGAGTTTGCTGCAGGTGGGAAAAGCGGAGGCTTTTCCTAAGTAGTATGCAAACAACACCTGTAGTATGCAAACCAACCTCTCTGGGCTGCTGGGAAAGGCCGCCAGAGCCTCAAGCACTGGCTGCTGAGGAGGGACAGGCTCTGGGAACAGTGGTCCCTGCTCCCGGGACCCCATCCCTCAGGTTGAGGGGGGCTGGAGGGGTCAGAATAGGAGTGGGGGTGCACCTTCTGGGTTCCCCAGGGCACTTGCAGTCCCTGTGTCTGGAGCATTGTGGGGAGGCTGCAGGGGCTGGGGTTGGGGAATAGGCTCGGAGCTCAGAGAGGACTCGCTTTGAGTCTGAGCCCACTGGTCCTCACCTATGTGACTTGGGCAAGTCACCCGCACACTCCTGAGCCTCAGTTTCCTCGCTGAAAGATGGGGATAAAAATACATACAATTTAGGCTTGTACTGAGAGCTGGACAATACATAAAGTGCCTAACGTGGTCTGGTGCTTAGTAGGTGTTCCATAAATAGGAGAAATAGGAGTATCAAGATTGGCCCATAACACCCCTGTGGCCATGTGCTACCTGGTCAAGGCCCAGTCCCCTTGGGGGCTCATCACCACCTGGTCTGCCTTTCAGGGGTACGGTCAGCCTTGTGATATAAGATGTGAAAGGCTTCAGGAATGGCCCTCCTGCTCCCAGGCACGTATGTCTCCTGGCTTGCCTGAAATTCTGCACCGGGGCCACGGTAAGACAGTGAAGCTCCCTGGGAGCCAAATTTCCGGAGGTATTCACTCTCAGGTTGTGCGTGTGTAGAATCGACCCCGGGAGTGAGCACCTGCTTACACTGCTCTGCCCCAGGCAGGCATCTCACTCCCCTCCCCTTGTCCAAGTCCTGCTGGCCCTCTACTTCTGTTGAGTCAACTTCCCTCAGCGTTCAGCATTGCACTCTTAGGCTGCAGGGGCGGAGGGCATGAGCACATGTTCTGGGTCATAGAAATATTTTATATCCTGACTGAAGTGTCAGTTACACAGATGTATCCCTTTGTCAAAATTCATCAGATGGTACATTTAAGTTATATGCATTTCACTGTATATACAATTGACCTCAATAAAACATAATTTACAAGTAAATCAAATGTAGGTATCTTCTGGGAGATATCACACATTAATGTACAATGATGATGATGATGATGATGACCAAAGTGGTCATCCAGGTTCTACTTGTATACTTCCTGTGATGGGGAGCTCACCACCTGTGGAGCCAGGATATCACTTGTTTGGTGGTGGGACTGGGATTTGAACCCAGATCTGACTCCAGGGTCCAAGGCCTTGGTTTCTTCTCTACTGACTCTCCCAGGACTGTGTGTGCTCAGGAATCGTCCTAGGTGTGATACGTGAAATGTTTGTCACTTGTGAGATAGTAAGAGCTCCTGCACACCTGGGACACGGGTGAGCTGCACTTCCCCTGCCCATCCTTGCAGGTGGTGGGGTCTGGGCTAGTTCGTGCAATGACGCTGAGCAGAGTGACACTGGTGGAACGGATCTGCCAACACGCTCTTGCCCTGCTGCTGTTGTAGAGACCTCCTGTTGTGATGGCGGAGCCCCAGGCTCTAAGTGGCTGGGCTTGCTGAGTGCCTTCATGGAGGACAACTGTCCCAGAGGGTCGTCTGGGTCACAGCAGACTTTATAGGAGGGATGAGTAAACCCTGGTGTTGTTAAGCCACTGAGGTGTGGGCTGTCGCTACAGCGTAACTTACTTATCCTGACCGATGGGCCTGACACTGATATGATTGCCAACCTCATAGTCTTAGTCACCGCCCTCCTCCTCTCCATTTCCAGGGCTGTCATTGTCATGACAACGCCCTCACAGGATGCTTCAGGTGGCTCATCTCTCCTGAGCTGTCCAGGGTCCTGTCCTCGGCCTGAGCCTCCACCACTGCCCAGGCTTCCATCAGTTCTGTGCCATCTAGGCTGAGCACCCGGGATTCTACAATGAAAAATGCCCAGACCCACCTTTGGAGAGCTTACGTTCTGTTGGGGGAGGCAGAAGCAAATAACTTCCAAAGTGAGCAGCTCATGGGGTGCCAGAGACACCTAGAAACCAGAGGTGGGAGCTCCCAATAGGTAAGACAAGAGTCACCTCAGGGCAGGACTCTTGGGGGACTCCTTGGAGGAGGGGGAGGGGTTGGAGGAAGGAGGCAGCAGCAGTGACTCCCTCCCAGGTATTCATAGGCTCTCCCCATGACTCAGGTCTGAGTCCTACTTCTTCCACTTTCCACTGAATAATGCCAGGCAGGCATTTTCCCTCCTAAAGGCTTGGTTTTCTCATCTGTAAAAATGGGGACAATAAAAGTCCATCTTCATAGGGTTGTCATGAGAATCGAACAAGTTAATACACGTAGAGTGCTTTACTCAGTGCCTGGCTGTAGCAGTTGCTCAATAAACAGCTGTTATTACAACCCCGTTTGGCCTTTGCAAAAACCCTGCAAGAGAATTGAAATAACTAGAATTATCTCTGCTTTACAGATGAGATAAAGGAGGCTCAGAGAGGGCCAGTGACTTGCTTAAAGCACACAGCTAGAAGTGCCTGAGCGTGCAACGTATGCTGGGCGTGCCTTTCACCAGAGCCTTTCTGGGGTTAGGATTTATATCCTCAGACCTGGAGCCTCATTACTCCCTCTGGCTTGACCGCCTCTCCCACTCTTTCGATGCCTGACCTTTGAGATCCCACTGTTTTCTTATTGTGGCAAAATATACAGAAAAAATGTTTACCATTTAAATCATTTTTAAGGGTACAGTGTAGCGGCATTAGTTACAGTCGCTGTGTTGTGTGGTCATCGCTACCGTCCGTCTCCAGAACGGTTACCATCCTCCCACATGGAAACTCTGTCCTCATTAAACACTAAGTCCATCTTTCCCCTCCCCCAGCCCCTGGCAACCACTAGTCCACCTTCTGTCTCTATGAATCTGATGACTCTAGGGACCTCGATACGTGGAATCATGCAGCATTTGTCCTTTTTTGTCTGGCTTATTTCACTTAGCGTGAAGCCCTCGCGTTTCCTCCATGTTGTAGCAGGTGTCAGAATTTTCTCCCTTCTTAAAGGTGAATAATATTTCTTTGTGTGTATATTTCACATTTTATTTATTTGTTCATTCGTTTTTGGACATTTGAGTTGCCTGCACCTTTGGGCTATTGAATACTACTGCCACAAAAGTGGGTGTACCAGTATCCGCTAGGGTCTCTTCTCGCATGAGACCCCGCTGCTGCCATCGCCTCAGGGGCCACTCGGAGGGCTTTGCCAGGATCCAGAGTTCCCAGCGATCCAGGAGCCAGACCCCCACCCAGCCTACAGCGCACTGGCCGTCTTGCTGTCCCGTCAGCTCCATGCCCTTCCTGTCAGTCAGTTCCTCTCCTCCTGGCCTGCCTTCTACACCATCTCCATGGTCCAAATCCACCCATTCCCCAAGGCTCATCTCAAATTAATCAGCCCTCCAGGAAGCACTCTCTACCCTCCATGGCCTTCTCCTACCCCTATAGCACCCGACCCCCCATCTGTCCCGTGCTCGAGTCTCTGATTACTGCTATCAGTGCCTGGTCTCCCCTACACCCTCTCTTCCAGAATTGGGAATTTCCTTTAAATATTGTGGAGATAATGTCCCCTTGAAGAAAAGCAAAAATGAGAATCCTCTTCCAAAATACGTCCAGCTTAAGTGACCAATGAATCTTAGGGTTTTAATGTACCCGTGTGACACATTAGAAGCAATGTGGCTTGCTGGGTCTTGCCACACTCTGTCTTTTCAAGCTAGAAAAAGCAGCAGAGCCATCAGTCCAGTACTTCTCTTCTGAGTGGGACTTAGAAATGAGCAAGCCCTGGGGAGGGACAGGTGGGAGGGCCCCCGGGAGCCGGCCACCCCCAGAGTGAAGGGAGGTGCGCAGGGAGGAAATTGTGGGTAAGGGCACCGGTGGCCTCATCTTGCTTTATTGATGGGGATCTGAGGCCTGGCTGCACCCCAGGAGCTTGCCCATGAGAACACCTGATTGAAAAGGGGGCCCAGGCATAACCAAATTCCCATTAGCTCTGTCATCCCCAGGGGAAATGGGGCAGGGCAGAGGCAGGGGGACAGGGGACACAGACTCCCCTTTCTGTCCGGCATAGCCCCTGATCCCCAGGTAAGAGACCTCTTATTGGGGGGGGATGCCTCAACTGGAGGGTCCTTGTGACTGGGCCCCATGATGGGTCAGGAAGGATCATAACGGACATTGAATTCCTTGAGCCGCATAGAAATCCCAGCAGACTGAATCCTGGAGGGGAGGGCAGGGCAGGCTGGAGTCACCTTCTCCTGGCTTGATGCAGTGCGCGGCATGTATGTGCACCTCCCCCACCCTTTCCTCCCGCTCACTTCCCTCACCCCCACTCACTTGCCAGAGAAGCAGCCTAGCCGCCTGGGTTCACAACCTGCCCCTGCCCCTCCCTAGCTGTGTGATACGGGGCAAGTTACTTTATTCCCCACTCCTCCGCCCCTCAGTGACTCCATCTGTAACCTGGGGGTAGTAAGAGAAGCCCCCTCACATGACTGTGCTGAGGAGGAATGAAGTCAACATGGTAATGTCTTTAGAACAGTGCCAAGCATCTAGCAAGTGCTTAGGAAACACCAGATATTTTTTATTCAAGAAATATGTAGTGCTTGCTCAGGGAACTGTGGCCGAATTAATGGGAGGGCTGAGCCTGCAGAAGGAGCTCGTGTTCAAAGTCAGCAGGTGCCCGGGTTGCCTTGAGAGACCTGCTTTGCCCCCGGGAGTCTCCCTGTCTCCTCCGCAACACGAAGAACACGTTTCCCATTGCCCTCACTGCAAGGCTGTCATGGGCATTACTGGGGGGCTTGGGGTGCAGGCACGGGGGAAGCAGGGCAAGCGACCCCTGGCTCAGCCATGGCCTCCCCTGTGACAGGGGCTTCTGAGCAGCCCTCTCTGGGGATCCCCCGCTCGATTTCTGCAGCCCCATGGCTCCAGGCAGTTGCTGGGACACGCTGGTGGGGGTTGGCACCCATTGGGGAAGGGGCTGGCGGGATAAGCACCTCGGCTTCGTTCTCACCAGCTCCCACAGGAACCAGGGCTGCAGGGGGCTTTCCAGAGGCTGGCCTGACCCGGTGGGGCGGAGAGGAAGCAGAGCTTGTGTGTTGGCCTCTGGGGCCAGCCTGGGCCGTGGGGTCTGCCATTCCCGAGAGCCAGGCCGGGGCACCAGCTACACCGAGGGGTGTTGGCATCTTCGTCTCTAGCAGGCACTATCCTGCCTGCCTCGTGGGGCTGTGGGCTGGCTCCGTGGGAGGACGCTCATTAGCAGCGTCCCAAAGCTGGGCACATCTAAGGGCATCAGGGTCCTGCCAGTGGGTAACTCGCTCAGCGTCCCCCACAGACGTCAGCAAGCTGCAGAGCCAGGTCTGAACTTAGAGACGTCTCTGGAGCAGAAAGCGCGCTGGCTGGCAGTCCCCTGTCCCCTGTGCAGCCTGCGGGGACGCCTAGAGCCAGTGATGCCATCTCAGGCTCAGTTTCCCTGTTGCAGAGGGCAGCGGCAGTTAGCCCTGCAGCAGGACAGGCAGGGTTTTGTTTGCTTCGTTTTCTAATATCTGTCACAACTTCTCTGCATAGTCCTTCCCAGTCTACAGATGAGGAAGCGGGGGCTCTGGGAGACGGTGTCCCTTGCCCCAGACCACCTGCTGAAAGACTAGGAGAGCGGGGTGCCTGGGTGGCTCAGTTGGTTGGGCGACTGCCTTCGGCTCGGGTCATGATCCTGGAGTCCCAGGGTTGAGTCCCATATCGGGCTCCTTGCTCAGCAGGGGGTCTGCTTCTCCCTCTGACCCTCCCCCCTCTCATGTGCTCTCTCTCATTCTCTCTCTCAAATAAATAATAAATAAATAAATAAAAAATTAAAAAAAAAAAAAAAAAAGACTAGGAGAGCGGAGCTTCCCCCGGGGCTTTAGCACAGGCTGCTGTACGGCCTGGAGCGAGCACTTTGCCTCTGAGCTTTGTTTCTACATCTGTAAAATGGGAGTGGCAGTCTGTCCAGGGCAGACACTGAATAGTGGTAGGCAGCAAAAATCCTAGGAGGCCTGGCTGAGGTTTGAACCGGGGGCTGCAGGACCCCTTGGCCCTACTTGCACACCAGGCAGCCTCTGGCGCCTGACGAGGGGGGGGGGCGCGGGTGGGCGCCGGGAGCCTTTGCAGCTTGACTTGGACATTCCCAGGCCTCATCTAAGTCTACGGATTCCTTGAAGGCCTCTGCCTGATTTCATCGGGCCTGCCGCCTGATTTTGCTCCGAACGCGGGCTGCAGCCCCCGGGGCTGGTTTTGGTGACGTGGCGGCCCCCCTCTCCCGGCTGTTTCCCAGAGCTCACATGTGTGCAGGGTCTTCTGCTGCAAGGAGGCGGTTTGGACCTCCTAGCACTTGCAACATCTGGGAAAGGCTAACTGGGGGTGCCCCTCCAGAGCACCCCCCTTTGCTTCTCAGCAGGAGGGGGCGGCTCAGTTATTTTTGTGATAAAAATTTAATAAATTGGAAGGCACGGTTTTCATTCTGTGGGTAATTAGCTGCCGCCACCGTGCTCCCTCCTAATTGTCTCTCTCACTCCAGATCGGCAGAGATCAATAGGAAGCGGCCCCTGCACGGTGAAAGTCACAATTAATTAATTGTCGGGCGTGTGTGTGTCTCCATCTCTGTCACATCAAAGGCCCAGGAGCAGCAGCTGCCCACGTTTCTGGCTCTGCTGGGCCAGCCCAGCCCAGAGTCCCCAGATGCACGTGACCGCAAGCCACCATGCACGCTTCCTGTCTCTCCCTCAGGCAGCAGGAGGCTCCTGGAGAAGGGGTCCCCTGAGACCCCAGGCTCAGGGGCCTTCTCTGACAGCCAGCATTTTCCTACCACCCCACCTCAAATGCAATCTCTGCTCTATCCCTGCCTGGGTACCTGTGTCCTGGTGCCCCCCAACCCCTCACCCCACTTCACCTTTGCCTGTCCCATCCAGTCTCCTGCATGCAGTCTAACCCAGTAGATTTTCTAGACTAAAACTTGGGCTGTATCCAGAAGAGTGGTTAGCTCTGGTGGTAGGGGGAGGTATGGGCTGGGAGAAAACATTTTGGGATTCTGGGGATGCTCTACATTTTTGAGTGGTGGTTTCATGGATGTATACCTATGTAATAAGCTGCTTGCACATGCGCACAGACACACACAGACACACACACACACAAATGCCCCTTCCATTCAGTAACAACAACTCACTTTTATGTGCCAATGTTAAGACATGAGGATGAGGAGGAAGGCAGCCAGCACGTGATGAAACCACAGGCCCTGCTGCCATGTATCTTTCCTACTCTTTCCCACGAGGCTTGGAGATAGGTAGTGTCATCCCCGTTTTACAGATGGGGAAACAGAGGCACAGAGAGGGCTTGGAAGGAGGAGAGAAGAGGTTGGCCGTCGGAAGGTTGAGAGGAAGGGCCTGCGGATGCCAGGGGCTTGTGGGGGCCAGCTCGAGCTTTACTTATCTCCATCGCTCTGCGAAGGCGCAGCCATGTGTCCCATTTCACAGACAGGAAGCTGAGGCTTGGAGAGATGACGTCCCTTGTCCGAGGTCACAGGGCCTGGGAGTGATGGGCTGGGTCTGGAACCTGGGTTGTTTCTGAAGAGGGGGAGGGAGAAGAGAGGGAAATGAGGGTGAGAGGGGCCCTGAGGTGGGGCGAGCAATCGGGGAATACTAGCAAGGTGTGATACGAAAGACGTGGTGCTAAAGACCTGTGTGTGGGAGCATACAGGGGGGTGTGGGAGCACAGCCCTGTACACGCAACTTGCACACGCCCCATCCTTTCTAGCGCCCCATCCTTTCATCCGCAAAGTGAGAGAGGAACCGCGGGGCCTCAAGGTTTGCCGTGGCCGGCTCGCAGCCTGGCAGACAGACGCGGTGGGGGGCTTGGTGAGTGCGCCGGGCCTCTCATGCTCCTCCATCTCAGCCAGGCAGGGCTGTGCTGGGCTCCCAGGCGCCCACCCTCTGCCCAGCACCCGCAGCTCTGCAGGTGAAGCCTAGCTCTGGGAGGGGTCAGGTCCCCTTGTCCCAGACCCTGGGCCTGTGCTCTGGTCTCCTGCCCCCCACGCCCAGGCGGGCCCATCCACCCCCTGGAACTCAGGGGTTGACAAATATTGTAAGAGCTTCCTCGCTGGTGGGGAAAGGTGGTGCCTGTCCTTCTGTTGGCTGTTTCTCAGTGCCTCCCCTTCATGGCTGTTCGTCAGGGGAGGCCACCTCCATGCTCCTACCTCCGATGCCGCCTGTCATTGAGCCTTTGAAGTGGTGCCTGATTTTCCAGTCTGTCTGAAGTTGCTAGCTGCTTATGCAGCAGCTGGTCCAGAAAGTACCCCTGCCGGGCCTTTCCACGGTGGTGCCAGCCGCCAGGGACTCCGGGAGACAGCCGCCGGGTCTCGGTGTGGGGGGAGGAGGCGGGCAGAGGAAGCCCACATGCCATCTCTGTCTCAGGGTCTTCTAGACTGATTTTGCTTATTTTTTGTTTAAAAGGATGGGGGAAAAAAGAGTTTTCAAGAACCCCAATGTTTTATTCTCTTCAAAGAAAAAGGAATAAAGATTTTTAAAAGGAAAAAAACGAAGGGCCAAAGGTAAAGCTTTTAAATTTCTTTGAACATTTTTACTGCCGTGGCAGCCGCATGGGGGAAGGTGCTGGCCTGAGAATCCTTTCCTGGATGTTAATGTGCTGTGTGACCTTGGGCAAGTCACTTCTCTCTGGTCGTCAGATCCCTAATGAGGGTTTGACTGGTTCTGTCCCACTCCACATTTGGGGACCTTCTCACAGACCATGCTGTTTGTTTTCCCTGAGACTCATTGCCACAGGCCCCCTCCTCCTTCTCCATATGAAAGCCTTCCTGAGCCCAGGAAATCAGAGAGGCAGGTGGAGGGACCTCTGGGGATCCGGTGAGCAGGATGATCCCTTAGACATGGGTGCACAAATCTCCATTTTGAGGATGTCACAGCTGGAGATCAGAGGGGTTAAGTGGTTTGCCCAAGCTCACACAGCGGGGGAGTCCGTGGTAGAAGTGGAATTGACTCTGTGTCTTTTAACTCCCCAGCCTCATTAAGCTGCCGGAGGAGGTTTCCTGAAACCAGGGGCCAAGTTTATGTGGCTTACATTTTTCACCTGAGGCTCTTGAGAGTGGAATTTAAGGGTGAGAGCTTGGGGTCAAACAGAACTTGGTCTTGCATCGGCTGCTCTGTTTGTGTGAACTTAGGCAATCGATTTCACATCTCTGAGTCTCAGTTTCCCTAACTGTAAAATGGGGCTATTCCTTAGGTCTCCTTTATGTGTAGCTGTGAGGGCAAAGGAGAGGATGCATGTGAAGTGCTCAGTGCAGAGCCTGGAACGCATGAGCCCTAAGTGCCGACAGCTACTCTGGCGAGCCTTTAGCGTGGGGCTGGAGCTTTATCTGCTTTCTTCGTCAAGCACTTGGAGAGAGAGGGCACCCTGGGCCAGTCTCTGGGGCCTGGCTGTCACGCCTGCCTTTCACGCCATACCCCCTCCCACCAGAGCCCCTTCCTGGGAGACACAGGCAGCCCGTGGCAGGCTGTGTAGGAAATGTCAACCTCGTCTCATGGAGAGGCCTCTGCTGGCACTGATGAGACCCCTGGCAGGTGGAGTGGGCAGGGAGCGGCCCAGGGCCTAGCCTCGCTCCCCCTGGGCCTGGCCTTTCTTGGTCTCCCTGTCACGGCTGTGGCTCCAGCCCCAGGAGGCCACCCCGAAGGTTGCCTGGGGCTGGGGAGCCATCATTCCAGGGGTCAGGCTTAACTGGAGCTGGTGGGTGGGCAGCTGGGTGGGCTTAGCTTTGAGCCAGGGGTGCAGAGGGCAGGTGGCCAGTGGGTATGGGCACAGGGTTCAGATACAGAATGAACTGGGTTGGAATCCTGATCCTGACTCTACCACTCCCTAGCCGTGCGACCTGGGGCAAGCCAAGTCACCTCTCTCAACTCAGGCTCTTTGGCTGAAAATGAGGACAGGACTCACGCGCTCTCCACAGGACTGTCGGAAGACTGGAGAACCGCCAGCCCCTGACACATACAGTAGGAACATCATGAGTGGGAGGTGCTAGGGAGGTTGTTATGCTCTTGCTCTCACAGGTGGGCATGGGGCTCTTCATTTGCACATTATTCAATGAGGCTTTATTGCAAATTCTGTAATTTGCCTGCCCAGTCCCAGGGACCAGCAAGACATCAGTGAACACAGAAAAGATCCCTGCCCTCATGGAGTTGACGTGCCAGTGGGAGAGGGTATGGGAGATCAGAGGCTCAGAGAGGACAAGGGATAGGGCTGGGGAGCAGCAGGGAGCAGAGGAAAGAACACGGAACCCCTGTGTTCAAATTCCGACTCAGCCACTAACTTGTTGTGTGACTTTAGAAGAAGCACTTCCCCTCTCTGAGCTTTAGTTTCCACATTTGCAAAATGAGATTAATCACCCAGGCTTGCATCACCGAGAGATGAGTCTCCATCAAAACAGTCTTGGGAGGGCACTAGGGAGACCAGTTTCCTCTCTCTGTGCAGCTTCCCCACCCTGAGAATCAGGGCTGGGCAACTATCAGAAGATGTCACCTGTGACTCTTCTACTCAGCCTGGATGCTCCAGCCCAGGAAACCCTGAAGCCATGAACCTGGAAGCAGATGTTCCACTTTCTCAAGCCTGGCCCTAGGGTGGGAACAGGAGCTCTGCATGTCTCCTCCAGCCCTAGACCCTCCATGCTGGGACCCCTCCTTGAAATCTTGTTTCTTCTAGTCACCCTCAGGGTGGGATTCTGGGGATCCAGAAGGCCATGCTACTGGAAAAGACCAGTGACATTCATTCATTCATTCGTTACCAATCAGTTGGTCTGTCAACAGACACTCATCCAGCATTTACCATGTGGCAACCCCATGTTAGGCACAGGAGATCAGGAATGTATCAATTCTTTAGCAAATATCAAGCACCTCCTTTGTTTCAGGCTCTGTGCCTGGCACTGAGGACAAAGTGATTAATTGATTTAATGTTTAGAGATGACTGCCATGTGCTCGAGACTGAGGGCCAAACAAATACTGAGGTCCTACTCTGTGCCAAGGACTCTGATGGGTACAGGGGACAAAGAGACCCTTGGTCCCTGAATACCAGCTCTGAATGAGGCACCACATGCCTGGGAGAACAGTGGCTGACGTTTTGTGGGCGGACATGAAACCCAGCATCTCCCTGTGGCTAATCATCGAGCTCACAAGAGAAGTGCGAACAGACCCCCTTGTCCATGAATTTGCTAATTGAGCTCCTCGAACTCAGGCATTAAGCTGCATTACCATAAATACTGCGGAGAACAGCCATTCACAATTGATGCTCAGTGGTAATGGAGAAAATCAGTAGAGGAATAAAGCTGAAATGGAATCATAAAACCTTATTTTCACCATTAATTTGAACCTAGTCTTCCCCAAATACCTTTCGATAAATCTTTCTGTAAGACTCGAGGGCTGGAGAGAGGAGGGTAAGGCTGAGTGAAGGGAGAGGCTGTGCCGTGGAGGCTGGGGGCTGAGCTGGGTCTGGAGGGCTGGAGGGGGTTCCTGGCTCACTGGCTGCCTGCTCTGCCTCACTGGGGGCAGCCAGCCCTGAGTCAGGGCCAAGCGAGGTGGCTTTTGGTGAAGAGTGAACCCATCTCCACACATGGAGAGAAGTGGGGATGGGGAATAACAAGGTGGATAGACAGGCAGACAGATAGGAAGGCAGGACAGACTGACTGTCAGGGAGACAGAGGAAAACACACAAACTCAAAGACAGATGGACAGCCAGGTTGACCAGTAAAAGGATAGTTAACAGACAGACTGACAGACTGTTGTGATGACAGACAGCAGGTAGACTGAGAAACGGGAGGCCAGTCTGTCCATTGGGAGGACAGTCAGACTTAATGGGAAAAGAGAGGAAGACCCACAGAAATACAGACTGACAGCCAGTCTGACCCACAAGGAGGCTTCCAACCGGCAGACAGACTGACAGAATCACAGGCAGATAGACAGGCATAGTGATAGTCCAGAAGCAGATCAAAGGAGAGGTAGGCAGCCAGTCTACCCTTTCAGAGGATAGATGGACAGATGGACGGAGGGGAACAGAGACTGGAGTTGGGGCAGAGGCTGGGGTCTCTGCGCGTCCCTAGGTGTGTTTAGGGGGAAGGGGGGAGCTTGAAGAAGAGGCCTGGTGGACGCCTTCCCATTGCGTGTCAAGCCCCTTGCGTGAGGGAGACTGGCGTGCGGGGTGCTCCCCTGGGCCCCAGGCTTCCTGGCTGCTTCCCTGCCTTCTCCTCCTCACAGCCACATGCACTGTCTTGCACGCAATGCAGGGAGGCTCAGAGCCGCTGCTGAGGGCTGCTCCATGGTTGGGGGCTGGGGGCAGCTCCTGGAGCCCTCTGTGGGTCACCTGCACCCAGGGGTCTGTGGGGGGTTCAGACCCAGTGAAAGGTCCTAGCCCTGAGAGCACAGGGGACGGGAAGCCTTGGAGGCAGCCTCAGCCCTGCTGCTCTTCTGCCTCATTTGCACCCTGTAGCCCCAGCCACGGCTCTCTGTGGAAGGTTCTGTTGTCCCCATCTCACAGAGGAGCCAACAGGGGCTCAGAGAGGGGCAGTGCTCAGGCCCAGCGCTCTCAGCATGAGGGTGATGGGATCTTTCCTTCTGGGAGCCAGGCTGCCCACAGGAAGCCCACGTGTTTCCCTGCTCCCCTGTGGTTGGTCAGTGGCCTTGTGGCTGCGCGGTGAGCCTGTCGGACCCTGGGATTCACCATAGGAAAACTACTAGTCCTCAGATGCCAGCCCCATCGTCCAGCACCAGCTTTTCCAGGGATCGAGATGCCTTTGGCCTCCATCTGAGGGACTCCCACCTGTGTCAGTTAGCTGCAAAGTCAGGCCAGGCAAATTCCCAATAACTGGGGTCTGGTCCAGCAGAATCTCTGTTGCTTGTCCCCCCACCCCTGGTGACATGGCTGGTGGAGAGAAACTGGGGGCTTCCCTGAGGCGTGCCCTGCTCCTCCATGAGTGGGCCTCAACTCCAACCATCTTGGTTTTCACCCATGTCTTGTTTTGATCATTAACACTCAGGCTGGGAAATGCTTCTGTTCATCAACACAGTGATAGTAGTGCAGTACAGCAGCAGCAGCATTACTACTGGTACTACCAGCAGCGGCAGGATTACTACTAGGGCTACCAGCAGTGGCAGCATTAGTACTAGTAGCAGCGGCAGCGTTACTACTGGTACTACCAGCAGCAGCAGC
>NC_058406.1:16229951-16237147 GCF_002201575.2 Neomonachus schauinslandi | reverse complement strand
GCAGCAGCATTACTACTGGTACTACCAGCAGTGGCAGGATTACTACTGGTACTACCAGCAGCGGCAGCATTACTACTAGTGCTCCTACCAACAGCAGCGTTAGTACTAGTAGCAGTGGCAGCGTTACTACTAGTACTACTACCACGGCAGCATTAGTACTACTACCAGCGGCAGCATTACTACTAGTACTACCAGCAGCGGCAGCATTAGTACTAGTAGCAGCGGCAGCGTTACTACTGGTACTACCAGCAGCGGCAGCCTTACTACTAATACTACTAGCAGTGGTAGCATTACTACTGGTACTACCAGCAGCGGCAGCATTACTACTAGTGCTACTACCAGCGGCAGTGTTAGTACTAGTAGCAGCGGCAGCGTTACTACTAGTGCTACTACCAGCGGCAGCATTAGTACTACTACCAGTGGCAGCATTACTACTAGTACTACTAGCAGCGGCAGCGTTAGTGCTAGTAGCAGCAGCAGTGTTACTACTAGTACTACTACCAGCGGCAGCATTAGTACTACTACCAGCGGCAGCGTTACTACTAGTACTACTAGCAGCGGCAGCATTAGTACTAGTAGCAGCGGCAGCGTTACTACTGGTACTACCAGCAGCGGCAGGATTACTACTAGTATTAGTAGTAGTGGCGGTGGCAGCATTACTACTACCACCACTCCAGCAGCAGCAGTAACAACAATGACCATTTGTTGAGCATTAACCAAGAGAAACTAAACTATGTTGCAAGCCCTGGATGTATGAACTCACCTCACAGTGGCTCTGTGAGGCGGGCATCTTCCTCAGTTTACTGGAGGAGAAGCCAAAGCTTATGTGGCTTCTCTAAGGTCTCAGGGAAAGAGGCAGAGCCAGGATCTAGACTCTGGTCTGACCCCAAGTCTGGGCTTGTTTCGCTGCCCCAGGCTGTCTGAGAGGGGCAGCTGGAGGTCGGTGGAGCTTCTGAGAGCTGTAGCTGGGCCGTGGGGAGCACAGGAGGTGGGGAGGGTGATGACAGATGGTGGGGCAGGGCGGGTCGGAGAACCTGCAGAGCCGGGAGGCCTTGGTGACTTGCAGGCAGCTTCCTCCACTGCCCTGGGTTGCTGCAGGTGAGAAACACTGTCCCGTCCCTCATGAAAGAAACATCAGTGTTAATCGGATCAGGCCCCACACTCTGGGCTGGGTGCCTCATCCATTTTTAATTTATTTCTTCCTTAAAACTCAACCCAAGGGGAGGAGGAGGGGAGGGAGCTGAGAGAAGGCTGTGGGGAGACATGAGGGAGAAGGTAAGAATTCTACACCTTCTGGATTGGTCAGGTTAACAGCACATGGTATCACATGCCTGGGTATCATTTCAGCCCAATTATTTGCCAGGCACGGGACCATGAACAAGTCACCTCCCCTCTCTGGGCCTCAGTTTCCTTATCTGTAACATGAGGCTAATGATATATATGCCCCTGCATTGTGGCAAGCAAGTGATAGGTGTTCAATAAATGGTAACCATTGTGCCTAAGGGCAGGTCTGTTGTCATGAAGACCCTAGAAAAACTGAGTGTTTTGTCTTTCTCACTTTTGGGAAGCTCTTCTCTTCCTGAAGTCTCCAGTGTGTGGTCCCAGGAAGAGCTAGCCCGAGTCTCTTTCCCAGAACAGTCCCTCCAGGATCTGAAGACAATGATTGGTGACGCTCCCCTTGCTATGACTCCCAGATCACCTCCACCATGGTATACTCTCATGGACACGCTCAAGGGCCTGTTTTTTTTTCCTTCAGCTCAGTCCAGCAAATATCAATGAACCAGGACCTTGGCTGCATCAGCCATACCCCACCTTTGAGAAGCTCCATGAGGAGGGGTTAGGCAAGAAAAGAGGCAAGGCTTTAGACATGGCAGGCCAGCATGGTGCATGGCAGGAAAATCACCTCCCCTGACCATGACTCTGTGCTTCCAATAATTCAGCGTCAGGTCCTCCCAAAGTCCAGAGGTGACCCCAGATCAGGCCTTGGAGGCAGATGCCGGACGTGCAGCTTCAGCACCAAGGATAGCTCCACACCATTGTGCGGCTGCACCACTTTCCCCCTGGATTTGAGGCTCAAGGGAGTCTGGGGAAGATGACTACTTAGCCCTTGAAGAGTTGGTTATAGGCTGACAGACCGTGTCATCTGGTCACAGGGTGGAAGAGCTGAATAATTGTTGGTTGAATAATTGGTTGTCTTCATTTCAGACAGGACAAGAGGTGAATTTATGAAGCAAAAGCTCAGAAAATTAGGGGACCTTGGGGGAAAGCAATTAGGACCTAAAGTTGTAGGCAAGAGTCTTAACTTGTCTGAACCTCAGTTTCTCCAGCTGTGAAAGGATGGGAAGAAGAATGGATACACACACACACACACACACACACACAATCTTTCTGAGGCTGGACCTTTCTTTTTTTAAAAGATTTTATTTATTTGACAGAGAGAGAGAGCACACACAAGCAGAGGGAACAGCAGGCAGAAGGAGAGGGAGAAGCAGGCTCCCTGCTCCATGGAAGAGGGAGCCTGATGCAGGGCTCCATCCCAGAACCCTGGGATCATGACTTGAACTGAAGGCAGATGCTTAACTGACTGAGCCACCCAGGTGCCCCGAGGCTTGATCTTTCTTAAGGATAGAGCCAGAAGTGTCTCCCTGGCTTGGGAGGGATGCTGGGAGTATCTCAGGGTTAAGCAGGACTCTGGGGCTCTGCTCTGCATCTGCAGTTAAAAGTTCCATGTCCAGGGCGCCTGGGTGGCTCAGTTGGTTAAGCGACTGCCTTCGGCTCAGGTCATGATCCTGGAGTCCCTGGATCGAGTCCCGCATCGGGCTCCCTGCTTGGCAGGGAGTCTGCTTCTCCCTCTGACCCTCCCCCCTCTCATGTGCTCTCTCTCATTCTCTCTCTCTCAAATAAATAAATAAAATCTTTAAAAAAAAAAAAAAAAGTTCCATGTCCAGAATGTCGCCTTGAGGATCCTTACACTGAGGCAAAATGACTCTTATTTTGAGCATCTTGACAGACATTCAATTCTGTCACTGGGGGAGAGACTGGGGGAGGGAGGGAATCAGAGGTGACCATCTGGGCTTGGCACACAAAAACATACACACATGCTCCTACCTGCCTCTACAAACAGGCACAACATTCATATACTAAGTCACACACTGGCTCATGTTACAATCATGGAAATGTTTATGCACTTCACACATACACGTACAATCATATGTATAATAATACACTTACACCAGTCACACACATTTGTGTGTTTTATATATGTTAGTCACTGAATTCTACATACAAAAACACATCCAGTAATGTCAGCCACCCTCACCTTCATGGTATATGCTTAGCCATCGCAGTCATACTCAGACACATGTACATACAATCATATACCAACAGTCATACACACACTTGGAGATAATGTCACATGTGCCCTTTTGTAAAGCCTCATGTCACCAAATGCACAAAAATGTCCACACAACCCCTTGTGGTCATCCACTTATACTGAAGCACAAATCTGCAGCAATGGACCCCATTCCACTACTCCATCATTCATCCCCTTTGACCAGTGGGTCTCAGATGCTTTCTCCCAGGAGCAACTATCTGTCCAGAAGACAGATACAGGTGTGAACTGCTGGGTCATTCCTGAGCTCAGGACAAAGCTGACATCCTTAACCACTGCCTTCAGCATACCCCGCCATTAGTGCTCCCCAGGGAGTCAGGCTGACATGCGTTCAAATCCTGATTCACTACTCACCAGCTGTGTAACATGGAGCATGTTACATAACCTCTCAATGCCTCAGTTTCCTTACTAATGAAAAGGGGATAGTAATGGTAACACTCTCATAAAGTTGTTGGGAGGACTGGAAAGTGTAATGCATGGAGAACACTTGTCACTGTGTCTGGTATATGAAAAAAGTGCAGTAAATAGTGATTCATTATTATTAATAACAGTAAGCTACCCACATAGGCTCCCATTACATGCCACACAGACAACATTTTCTTCACGGTCTCTTTCATAGGAGTATATGTTTGTGTTGGGGGTGGTGGTAATTACATTCAGCATCCAAAAATAATGTCAGCATTGGGAAGGAGGGGGCTGCACCTGGACTCCTCTACCCTCACTGCCCTGTTCTCAGCCCTTGGGTCACCTTGGCCATGCCTCCTCTTGAACTTTTCTCCTGATGGTTCCAGATGCCTTCACCTGAGTCTCTACATTTACCCAAGATCCCCAGGCCCCCTTCTCCTTCCTTTGGGTTCCTACCATATCAAAGCAGAAAGGTGGCTTTCTGGTTTATTTTGGTTTATTTTACATTTGATACTGGACCCCTCATTTTTGGTATTCAGAGAGAAGCTCTTGTGCTAATCTCTCCACTCTAAATGCTCATCACATTTCTCTTAAAGCCACAGGAGCTCCCTCTATTCCCATCTTTTATTCATCACCTTCCCACCAGCCCTAACACAGGAGATGTGGAAATGCAAACTCTCCCAGGACTGTGAATTTCACACCAGCAACTGACCCTTCCCCAGCAGCCTAGGGTTGGGAGATGGAGGTGTCCCTAATGAGGTACCTGAGCAATGGGGATGGAATGTGAGAGGTGGTGGCCCATGGGCCCAGGTCATCACCCCGTGGGTGAAGTGAGAGATAGAGAAACCACAGTGAGGAGACTGTCCTGGGTTCTGGGGCTCTCCACAACTTCCCGCTTCTAAAACTTCACCCACACATCAACAGCCTTGCCCTTACACCATCCCAGAGATACCCAGCCGCCCTCCTCCTGCTATAGTGACCAACACCGGGCACTGTCTCTCTTTCTTACCTTCATATTATCCTCTAAACCTCATGACAAGCTTGTGCAGTGAGTATAAGTACAGACCTCATGTTACAGGTGATGAGTGATGAAATGAGGCTCAACAAGGCAAGTGACATGCTCAAAGTCACATGGAAGGGAAGGAGGAAGAAACTGACCCCACAACAGGGCAGATACCGAGGGCCCCAGGAAGGATTATTTGCCTGTGCCTTTATTAGTCACCGAATCCTTACCATGAGCCAGACCTGGGCTGGGCACTGGGGTTCTCGGGCTAAATAGGGACAGTTTTGACTTTAATCAGTCCACAGTGAAGATGGGAGATCTATCACAGTGCAATATAAGTGCTTTAATGAGCAAGCCTGGTCTGTGGGATCTCAAAGAAGGGAGAAACCCAAACCTAAATTAGGGAGAGGCCTCAGAGGTTGAGAGCTGAAGCATGAGTAAGAATTACATAGGGTGAGAAGGGAGAGGAGGAACATTCCTCTAGTGGAAAACGTACATGGCGCAGTCATGGGAGAGGGCCGAGAGTATTTATGGGTCTGCAGGTACTTCTTCCTGGCTTGAAGTTCCTCTGTGGGTTTGCTGGGGAGTAAGAGCAGGGGATGAGACAAAAAACATGGGTGGCACCAGGCCAAAAGTTTTGCTTGGTATCTTGGATTACCCCTTTCCATGCTTCCTCCAACCCCCAACCATATTATCTATTCTCCTCTCCCAGTGAGCCCATTCATCATGGGGGTGAGAAGGTTTGGCTGGCTTTGCCCACACTGAGGGCTCAGAGAATTGTTCTTCCAGGGGGCTTTTGTGTTTTCTCAGGGAAGTCCAAAGACAGCAGTCTTGCTTCAAAGAGATGAGATCCTAATGGTGAAAATCTAGGCATTGTGTTTGATTAAAAGCTAAAGCATCCATCTGCCTGAGGATTTCCTGTTGCTTCTCAAACCACTCCTCTGGGAATTTGTTTCCCTTCTGCAGGTGGTGCCTAGAAGGGCACTCAAGAGCCAGGTGGTGGAAGAGTGTGGTGGAAGAGCTGCATTGGGGGAGGAGGACTTTCTTTAAATGCTAACTATAAGAAATTAGGTAGAGAATTTCATACCCAGACTATGCCTCTGATGCTGTGTGAACTTGGGTGAGCATTTTTCCCTCTCTGAATAAGGCTGGATTTCTTCATTTAAGGAAAAAAGAAGCATGTGGAGAATCACCAGTTTGATTCCCTTAAAGCCCTCTAATTCTATAATAAAAGCAAAGGGGGTGCGCCTGGGTGGCTCAGTCAGTTGGGTGTCTGACTCTTGATTCGGGCTCAGGTCATGATCTCAGGGTTGTGGGAATGAGCCCTGTGTTGGGCTCCATGTGGAGCACGGAGTCCACTTGGGATTCTCTCTCTTCCTCTCCCTCTGCCCCTCACACTTGTCTCTCTCTCTCAAATTAATTAATTAATTAATTAAAAAATCTTTTTAAAAAAGAGCAAAGGGACTTATTCCAGCATTCTATTATCTTGTGATTTGGCTTCTCTGTTTTTTCCATCCTGTGGGCATCTTGAGGGCAAGAATTATCTTATTTATTCTAGAATTCATATCTCTAGCCAAGCACAGGGCTTGTCACAGAACAGGTGCTCAGAAGGTATACATTCATTCACTCAACAAATATTTGTTGCACACAAATGAGGGCCATCACTGTGCTGTGTGCTGTAGGTAAAGCACTGAGTAAATTAGATGCAGTGCCTGCTTTTTCAAACTGTATTGAATTAGGGGAGCAGAAAAGAAACAAATAAAAAGTGATAGTTAAATCCAACTGGTTGTAAATGCTACAAATACAATAATATTGGGTAACATGGTAGAGAGTGACTCAGGTGGGTGGTGGTCACACTTGGGAGGAACCTTTTGCAGACATGGAAGAGCATCCCAGGCAGAGGTAAGAACTAATGCCGAGGCCTGGCATGTTCAAGGAATAGAAGGATAGGCATGATTGAGGGAGAAGATGGTTGGAGGCAGGTCAGAGAGGCCAGCAGGAACTGATCACGTGGGATGTTGTAGGCCAGATGAGGATTTTAGATGTTATTACAAACTTGATAAGAAACTTTTGGAGGGTTATAATTAGGAAAGTGGCATGCCCTGGTTTTTAAAAGATCCCTTCAGCCCCTTGCAGAGAATGCATTACGGGGGTGAGAGAGGAAGCAGGGAGACCAGTGAGGAGGCTCCTGCAGATGGGGGCGGTGCAGGTGGAGATAAATGGTTACATTTGGGACACAGTTTGGAGAGAGAGCTGACAAGACCTGCTAATTTGTTGCAGCACACCCACCAGCTCCCGCCAGTGGGATTCAGCACCACGGACAGCGCAAGCCTCTCAGGTCCCCAACCCCCCCCCCCCCCCCCCCCCCCCCCCCCCCCCCCCGATGATAGTACGGCA
>NC_058406.1:16191368-16229851 GCF_002201575.2 Neomonachus schauinslandi | reverse complement strand
CCCCCCAGGATTAAATGGGTGTTAACATTTCCCCATATTTGCCTCACAACCCTCTCTTTTTAAAAAGGAAAACAAATAAAACACAGTCAATCCAGCTCAATACCCCTTGCTCTTCTTCCCCAGAACTAACTGAGCTGAAGCCAGTGTTTTTCTGTCCCAGGCATGTTTTTGTATTGTTATTATCGAGTTATGCATCCAAAACCTGTAATTCTATTGTGACATATATTTTTAAAGTTTACATAAATAGTATAATACTGTACATATTCCTTTGTAGTTTATTTTTTCACTCCATGTTATGTCATAGAGACTTATCCCTATTGGTACATGTTGATCTAGTTTGTTCATTTTAACTGTGATAGATGATTTCATTGTACTTATAAAGCAGCTTATTTTCCTGTTCCCCTGCTGAGAGGAGTTAGGCTGCTCCTCATTTTTCTATTACATACTAAGGTGCAGTGAATATCCTTGGACATGTATCCTTTTGCATGTGAGTATGAGTTTCCCTAGGATGCATAGAAAACACTGTGGGTGACCTGCCCAGATTCCTTTGACCTGCAGGTGCACTCATTCTGCAGCTGCCCTAAGTGTTGGCTGCTAAGAGCCCATAGCTGCTCCCTTCCTGGG
Source organism: Neomonachus schauinslandi (assembly GCF_002201575.2). NCBI lineage: Eukaryota > Metazoa > Chordata > Mammalia > Carnivora > Phocidae > Neomonachus > Neomonachus schauinslandi. The sequence goes on along the minus strand of NC_058406.1, from coordinate 16,229,227 downwards.
AACCTCCTCGCCCAAGAAGATATACTATACAACACCACCCACCCTCCCACAATGGAGCAGGCAGCCTATGGGTAATCAATGACTGACAAGGGTACAAGTCTGGCCCCCTTGCTTCAAGGCAGATCAACTCTGTGTTGCTATTAATGCTCCAGAGCTCTCTGTGGCATCAGATTGAAGCTAATCTCCAACAAGAACATATTGTTGCCTAGCATTCCCTCCCACCCTATCTGCCTTCCCCTCTCTCTTTCACCTGGGAGCGCTCCCTCAGTAAATCACCTGCACAAGAATCTCAGGCACTACTTAGGGAACTTAATCTAAGACAAACACACACTAAGGTGGAGCTGCAAATCTAACAGGTCTTAGATTTGCTCATCTTAAAATTTACTAAGTGTTTCCAAATTGCTCTCCAAAGTAGTCGCACCAAATTACATTTCCACTAGTGGTTTATAAACGTTCCTATTCCCCCAACACCTTCATCAATGCCTGCGTTATAGACTAAGTTTCCCAATCAAATTGGCGTAATACCTATCTCGTTATTGTTTTAATTTGCATTTCCATGTTTACTAGTGATGTTGAGAATATCTTTTATACCTTTATTGGCCATTCAAATTTCTTCATCTTTTGTCTGTTCGAATCTTTGTCCACTTTGTTATGCTTGAAATGTTTTGGTAAATTGATTCTTTGAAATAAAAAAAAATTTGTTTTGGAAACGAATTCTCTCTTGGTTGGTCATACAGCTTGCAAATATTCCCCCAGCTATGGCTCTAACAAATCTATTTCTTTTTTGCCATGTGGAAGTTTCCAATTTGATTGAAATAAGGTTTAACATTGTTTTCCTTTATCATTTGTGTTTTGTGTCTTGCTTATTTTCTGCTCTAAGGTTATAAAGTTATCTTCCTGTTTTCCTTTGAAAGTTTTATGGTCTGCTCTTTACATTTAAACCTTAATCAACCTGGAATTTATTTTGTGAGTGGTATGAGCAGGGATCCAATTTTATCTTTTCCTATGGGGGTATTTAATTGTCCTAATATCACCCATTAACTAGACCATCCTTTGCCCCTTGTCATGTTTCAAACTCTCATATATATTTGGATCCATCCCTAAGCATTATTATTCTCTATTCTTTTTAACTGTTTCTGTATTCCCAGAACCAAATAAAACTATCTTAATTATTAGAGCTGTATAGTAATTGTTGACATTTGGTAGGGTGAGGTTCCTTTCCTCTTCCTCTTTTTTCTTCTTCAAAATTGTCTTGGCTATTCTAGGTTATTATTCCATATACATTTTGGGATGACCTTGTCAAGTTGCAGAGAAAACTCCACTGCAAATTTTATTGGAAATACAATGTATAGATTAAATTGGAGGGGACTAGCTGACTTTATGATAGCAAGGCTTCCTAGACAGGGACCCCATTGTTTCTTCTCTGGCTATTATTCTTCCTCTTCTCTGCATCCATCCTCACACAAGGGAAATGAACCATCAAATCCTTCTCGTCCTTCAATGCCCAGCTGAATGCTTCCTCCTCCAGGAAGTCCTTGGTGACAGCCCTGGCCCTCCAGGCTTTCTCTCCTCTAATTTCCTCTAATCCTTTTGTGTGCCCCATTTCCTGGACACTTAGCATAGCCATCTGGCTGGGAGCCACTCTTGCGCATTCCATACCTCCACCTAGTTTCAGCTTCTGAAGGGTCCGCCTTCATCTTTGTATCCCCCAGTGTCACCCAGCACATAGCAAGTGCTCCAGAGGCCCTGACGCTTCCTTCCCTTAGGGAAGGAAGTGTGTGGTAACAGGTTCTTCCTCATAGGAAATGGCTAGTGCCATGGGGAGGAGGCCTGGAGCAGAGTTTAGAGTTTCAGGAGAAACACACCTGGCTAGAAATCAGACAGTTCTAGCTTTACGTGGTCATTCTGCCAGTTGGGACACTGGCCTGAGCATGCTTGTGCCCAGCTGTAAGATGGAGACAATATTACCAATCTCATAGGGCTGTTGGCATTATTAGTGAGACAATGAAGGGAACACAGTAAGATGTTTTCTCCTTGGTCTACATTTCCAATTTGAGGGAGGTGCAGGAATGAAGATCCTTCCCTCAGCTTGACGAGCCGCTGGAGATCATCTGCTTGCTCATCAGTAGGATCCCCAGGGGCATCTTCCCCAAATGGACACAGTCGGGCTCTGCTCTGCCCCTGATGCCGCTGCCCTGGCTCCTGCTGCGTGCCCTCCCCTGGAGCAGAGATGGGTCCTCAGCCCCTGAGGTCACTATAGCACGTGCTTGCATCCCTCCCCTGCCCATGGCACCCAGGTCTCTCAATGGACCCGTTGGTCCCAAGGAAGTTGTTCCTATGAAATGCTCCTTCCTTCATGTGTTCCTCCTCCAGAGGAGATCTTTCTTCCATAAGAGCACTTGAGGCAAGGGCAATGCTCGCTTGCAAGCAACCGTGCTCCAGTGTTAAGCACCATCTGCACATCTTGAAAGAGAGAATTTGGGGCCTGTGGGGGTGCTTCCTAGCAGAGCATGGGCTTTGGAGTTGGAAAAACCAGGGTCCTGGCTCAGCATCCCCCAAACTTGACTTCAGGTGACTTGACCTCTGTAAGACTCAGCCTCCCCATATATAAAATTGGTGCATGAATCCTATCTCCTGGGATAGATGAGAAGATCAGAGCAGAAAAAATGTATGGGATGCATACAGTAGGTGCACAGCATAAGGCTGCTCTCTTACCAGGTGATGTTGAGGTTGAAAGGATGGGGAAAAAATGGGGGACACAGGCAAAGATGAGGCAGAATGAGGCAGAATTTATTCTCATTGTGGGCAAGTTCAAGACTCAGGATGAAGACCACAGAGAAGCAGATCCCTGGGACTCCAAGGGTACCTCACCCCGGGGCAGGGGCCACACTTTTGCAAGTGCCGGGCCCTCCATGTCCACCCTGACTGTGAGGATCAGAGACCAGGAACTGGGTGAGAGTGGGGTGGGGGTGGGAGGCAGACAGGGTCCTCCCTGGATCGTGTCCTGACCATGTTTCCGACTTCCATAGGAAGGAAGAACAGCTCAGCTATATAGTAATATAATATATAGAGGTGTAGAGAGCTGGCCGCAGCACCTAGGTGGGGCTGAGACTCCCCAAATTATTGCAGGAGGAAGGGTGGGGCTCAGTGCTGGTGTCTCTGCGGAACAGCTGTGCTGGCTAGGGGGAGGGCTGGGCAGGGGGTGGGGAGCTGGGCTTGCCCCTCCCTCTGGGGCCGGCAGGGGGCACAAGGCATCCTGCCCAGTGGGGTTCCTTGGGCCCTGCCCACCAAGCTTCCCCTGGGATGGTGCTTTCTCACCCTGGGTGCTCTTTATGTGCTTTGAAGACCATTTTTGCATTGTCAGGAGTGAGGAAAAAATATTCTGGCATGGTAGAAAAAAGATATTTACATACCCTGGTGGGCCGTAAAGGGGAGGGTCAGTCTCGGGGTGGGGGAGCTTCCGAAGCCCCCTCTCACCCACAGCTGTCAGTGTGGGATGGTGTGTGGGGGAAAGAGCCCTGGGCTGGGAGGCAGGCGGCCTCAGCTCTAAAACTTGGTTGCTGTGTGACCTTGGACAAGGCACACCCCCCTCTCTAGGTCTTGGTCTCCCCAGGTGGCACAAGAGGGGGTGGATGTGGGGCTGAAAATCTGGGATCTTATGGTCCCTGATCTTAGGATTGAGGAGGGAGGGGCGCAGGCCAGGGCTGGGCAGTGAGAGGTTGGCAGAGGGTCTTCCAAGTGAGGAGCCCTGGGACATGGAGGGGCATTGGGGCCCAGAGGGAAGTTCATGGCCCTGGCCGCTGACCGGGCAGCCAAGTCCAGCTGAGGGCATCTTGTGTACTCTACAGCGATGTCTACACAGTAGGCAGCCAGAGGGGCTGGCCGGGAACCCTGTTTTCCTATGGAAGCAGCGGTGGGAGCCAGGTGGAGGCTGCAGGTGGCCCCCCACCTGCTAGAGGGAGGGCTCAGACCTGAGATAGAGCCGGGGGAGGGCCCGCCCGGGCTGAAATGAGGGTGGGCCTGGTGCTGGTGCAGCTCCAAAGTGGCCCCTAATTCCAGCCTCCAGGTGTGGGGGGAGGTGGGCATGAGCCTCTCCCTAGTCCCTGTGGGTGCTGGGGCCTGGGCCCATACTCAGTGGGCAGCGTCACACCAAGTTCTGTGCTCACAGGCCTGTGACACACGTCCTCATTCATCCACGGTCACGCACGTGTGCCCCCCACCATAATGGAAAAGCATGCACGCCATAAGCACACATCCGTGCTCGGACCTGATGGGTGGACACGCACACATGGTCACAAAGGCTCCCACGACCTCATGAAAACATCCCTACACACACACACACACACACACGCACACACGGAGGCAGCTGAGTGACGTCTCTGTCAGGCTCCGTGTCACTGAGGCCCCAGCCTCTGGGGAAGAGAAGCCCCTCCGCCCTGGGGGCAGATGTCGCAGCCAAGCTGGGCACCGAACGCCCCTTCGCAGGCAGCCTGAGCCCTGCTAAGTCCAGGTCCTGCGGTGGAGATCTTGGCACCTGAGAGGAGGGACAGAGGCTTGGGGGGCTGCCTGATCCCCCGCCAACCCTGCAAGTCCTCTGATGGCCAACATGTCCCGGGTCTGCTTTAGTTGCTGCCCAGGCCCCACTGGCCTTGGGTCAGAGGTGCCGGCGGGGCCCCTGGGTGCTCGTCAGCTGGGCCCTCATGGTCTGGATGCTGCCCAGGATCTTCTTCTGGTGGCCCATGAGGGTGATGCCCAGAGCACGCACGTCCCTGTGAAGGAAGAGTGGTGCTGACCTGGTCGGCCTGGGAGGCCGGGAACCATGGGGCCAGGGGTAGACCCATTCCCTGGAGCTTCCAACCTCCTCGGTGGCCCTGCCTCTGGTCCCCTGCCCTCCTCCCCTGTCCGCACTCCCACGGGCCCCGCCCGACCCTTCACTCACTGAGCATTCATACGCAGCACCATGCCCAGGGAGGAGTACCCGCCGGCGGCGAAGTGGTCCCGGTAGCGGCCCATGCGGATGGAGTCCAGCCAGTCCCCCACGGTGAGGCCCCCGCCGCCACCCCCGCCCCCACGAAGGTCAAAGCAGCTCTGGGCAAAGGCAGGGGGGGGGCACCTGAGGCACAAGGGCCCTTGGTAAGTGGCCTGCCAGGGCCTCTGCCCTCCTCAGGGACCCTGGGACTAGCCACCCTCAGCATCCATGCAGGCTCGGTAGTGGGCAAAGGGTCTGACAGGCTAGCCCCAAGCCTGAAAAGCAGAGGGCTGAGGAAAGCTCAGGTAGGATCGGGTTGAGACCCAGGAAGCTCAGGGCTCAGGGGCCCAGGCAGGACAGGGGTCAGGGGCCCAGGAAGCTCAGGGCTCAGGGGCCCAGGCAGGATAGGGGTCAGGGGCCCAGGAAGCTCAGGGCTCAGGGGCCCAGGCAGGACAGGGGTCAGGGGCCCGGGAAGCTCAGGGCTCAGAGGCCCAGGCAGGACAGGGGTCAGGGGTCCAGCCTTGACAAGCGTCAGGGGACAAGGCAGGTCAGGGCTTTGAGACCCCAGCTAGGTGTGGTCCCATTGTCAGGGCTGACACTAAGTCTGGGCCTTATCTGGGGAAATGCTGGGAGAGCAGCTGGGCTTGGGCAGAGCTGGGGTGGGCCCCAGGCACCTGTTGACAGTGGCAGTGGCCCTGAGACTCTCAGGGCTCTGGATGAGGGCATCGAGGACGCTGACGATCTGGGAAAAGCGAGGCCGCTGGGCCCTGTCCTTCTGCCAGCAGTCAAGCATGAGCTGGTGCAGGGCGCGGGGGCAGCCCATGGGCGCGGGCAGGCGGTACCCCTCCTCCACGGAGCTGATGACCTGGGGTTGGGGGGGCAAGCACAATGCTGGGCTGGAGGCCGCCCGCCCCCTCCGACGTCCCACGTGGCCTCTGCCCAGCCGGGGTCCCGGACTCACGTCACGGTTTGTCATGTTCCAGTAGGGCCTCTCCCCGTAGGCCAGCACCTCCCACATGACCACACCGAAACTCCACACGTCGCTGGCCGAGGAGAAGGTCCGGAAAGCGATGGCCTCGGGGGCCGTCCAGCGGATCGGGATCTTGCCTCCCTGCAAGACACACACAAGTCCTGAGGGCCTCTCCCCAGCCCGAGGCGGGGAGCCGAGCGCTGGGTCAGGGCTGGGAACTGGGCAGCCCAGGAGCGGAGCCACGGCCTCCACCTGCCTAGAGCCCCTGTTCTGTTCGGGGGACCCGCACTCATGGCTATTTTGAAGACTGAGCGAAGGAAGTGTGTGGCGTGCCTGGAACATAGTAGCTGCTCAGTAAGCGCCAGTTAGTTAACAGGCTGATGCCCCGACAAGGGACGAAGCCCGCGGGACACGGCTTGCTCATTATCTCACTGCTCTTCCTTCCTTTCCTTCTTGTTTGTTTCTGTTTTTGTCACAAAATCCTTTCTCTAAGGGAAACCTCGTCCAGATGCTCAGACCCCGAGGGAAGCTTCTCACTGAGGCAGGGTGGGCAGGCCCGAGCCCCGGCCCACTCAGCCTCCTGCCTTGAAGGTGGCCCCCAAGGCTTCTCTCGAGAAGCCCGCATCTCTATGGAACAGGTTCTGCGGACACTAGTGTTTAGCCAATCCTTACAGCCAGATGTGCAGTGAATTTGTGATTCAGACAGACACGGACCCTCCCAAAACCTCCCAGAGACTGAGTGGCAGTGGGGACCAGCCCTGGCGTCTCTCCAGGCCACCCAGTATACAGGCAAGGTGGGAAAGGGGGCTCCCAATTCCCAGAGGGGGAAACCGAGGTACAGAGAAGAGGTAGGACTTGCCCCAGGTTGAAGGCAACCCCAACATTTCCAGCTTCACTTCACTACGTGTGGGGGAGCCCTCCCCAGTCCCACTGGAAAGCGGGGGGACCACGCACCGTGGTGGTGTAGGCTGCGTCAGGGTCGTCCTCCAGCACCCGGGAGAGCCCGAAGTCGGACACCTTGCACACCAGGTTGCTGTCAACCAGGACGTTGCGGGCAGCCAGGTCTCGGTGGACGTAGCCCAGGTCCGAGAGGTAGCACATGCCGGCCCCCACGCCTCTGAGCATGCCCACCAGCTGCACGATGGTGAACTGCCCGTCGTGAGTCTGTAGGGGGACATGGCTGGGCTTCAGCAAGGCTCACGCCGCTTGCAAAGTATCTTCACTTCTTATGAAGCACGTTCCTGTTTCAGCTCCTTCTCATGGTCTCGTTTATGCTCATAGCGACCCTGAGAGGGAGGTGGGGCTGTGATGACTTCTTACCCATTTTGCAGAAGGAGAAATGGAGGCCCAGAGAGGTGAAGCCCTGGGCCTGAACACTCAGCAAATAAATGACAGGGCGGGGGCTGGAGGCTAGCCATTTCCACCACACCCGCCATGCCTCCCAGCTGGCTGGGGCACTGGGTCTCCACGGAGGCACCCCTCTTAGCCTGTGTGCAGGGCAGAGGACCCCATGCTGCGGAGGGCCCTTCATGTGAAGGGGGGCTGCAACACAATTTGATTAAGACCCCTCCCTATTCCTCACTCCCCTACCCCAGGTCCACTGGGTCCAAGCTCCTGCGGGTGTTTGGAGGCCTTACGTTATCTCCCATCCCTCAGACTGAACTTCCCTACCCCCTCCCAACCCACGGGGAAGGCAGGGTGGGGCACACACCCGCAGGAAAGCGTCCAGAGAGCCGTTCTCCATGTACTCGGTCACGATCATTGCCAGGCGGCCTGGGGAGGGGTAGAAGGAGGGGGTGGCTCTTGGTGGGGGGATCAGGTCTGTTGATCAGAGACCCCAGGAACATGGCCCCTCTGTGAGCTGCCAAGAGGTGGGCTAGCACGGAGGGCTTCAGGGAGCCTAGGGTTCCCACTGGGGTCCCGGCCTCTGGCCCCTCTCCCCAACCAAGTCATCCGGGGACCTGAACCAGGGGGATGGAGGGGGGCAGGGGCAGGGCAGGGGCAGAGCACGGTGGTCCAGGGATGGACCCAGACTTCTGTCCTGGGGCAGGAGGGACCTTGTAGGGTGAGGCTGCTCTCGCCTGGCACCTACCACGGGTGACGACACCTTCTAGGCGGATGATATTGGGATGGTCAAACTGACCCATGATGGACGCCTCACTCAGAAAGTCCCGCCGCTGTCTCTCGGTGTAGCCGGCTTTGAGGGCCTTGATGGCCACGGGCACGTCCCGCTGCCCCGGCACCTGCAGCCGCCCACAGCAGACTTCCCCGGACTCTCCTGTGGGCCCCGAGTGGGGCAGGCAAGGGACGGCTGTGGGACCCTCCGCTCTGCACCTGGACCCCAGCACTCCCCCCTTCCCCAGCGTGTGCTCCGTGATCCCCCCTCGCCCTGCCCTGGGCACCCCTCCCCCAGGCACCCCTCTGTGCTGTCCCCACCTTCACAACCCCCAAGGCTCACCAGAGCCGATAATTTTCTCGATGTGGATCCTGGAGGCTTCAATCTCTCGGGTGAAACTGCGGCCCGCCCGGCCTGGCTCCTCATAATTGTGGGGTTCTGCATAGAACGGGGGCTGTGGGATCTTCCCCGGGGGGTGGTGCAGGGGCAGGAAGACAGGTGGGGGTGCTGAGGGGCCAGGAGAGAGGGCCATCAGTGGGACGCAGGAGACTGCCTCTCGCAGCATTCCGTGGGCCTGGGATAGGTCTGGGGTGGGGCGTGGAGGGTAAGGAGCGTCCCCAGGAAGCTCAGGTTGTGGGGGCAAACAGCAGGTGTCCAATACGTGCTTACCAAGTGAAAATGGGCTCTCTATGGAGGAGCTATGCGCTTTCTAGGGGACTTTGGGGTCTCCAGTGAGTTCTGAGCATATCTATTGTTTTTGGGGGGTCACTTCTAGAGTCTTTAAGGTCTTTTTAAATTGCTCTGGGGTAGAAATGTAGCAAAAACGTTTTCATCACAAACGCCAAATTTGATTGAAAGGAGTTCTTTAGAAAACTGCGTTAAGAAGGATTCTGAAGCTGCACGAAGCTCACTGAGAATCGGTACCACAATTTATACTAATGTCTACCATGGGCACAGACATGAAGCACGGAGGTAGGCTCTCTCCTATTTGCCTCGTTTTCTGGGGTCTCTGCAGGGTCCTGGGAAAGCTCTCTGTAGCATGGGTTCTTATCCAAGAGAATATGACACGCCGCCTCCCAAACTGTAGGCAAAACTGTGTGTGAGTGCACAAATGTGTGCATTTCCGGGGCAGAGGATTTCTAGCATCCTTGCTGGAGTCTGCCAACCCAGTAAGGGTGAACAGCACTCTGCCTCTGAGGTCTCGGGGTTCTGACATCCTGCTATCTCCAGGGCTCTCGTCTTTTCCGTGGGCACCCTGCTCCTCCCCACCTGTCCCCTCCCCAGACCAGCGCCGGCTCCCACCATGACCTCCTCTCTGCCCCGTGTGCCTGGGCCCCTGCACTCACCCTGCCCATTCTGATACTGCATCTTCTCCTCGTCCGAGTCCTGGAAGGCCTTGCTGTAGCCACAGTGCCTGTGGAGGGCAGCCCTAGCCTCAGCCCTGACCCCATTCGGGGACAGATCAGAACCCCTCCCTCCTAGGGGAGTCCCTGCCCTCAGGCTCTCAACCCGGCTGGAGGGTGACATCTCCAACAAGTGCAGTTTACGAAGTCAAGTGCACTTGGCCCGCACAGCAGTCTACACACCATAAGCCCCATTTTACATGAAACCACCCTTGGGGGGTGGGGACAGGAGGCTTCTGGTATTTATAACACTGTGTGACCTTGGCCAGCCCCCTCTCTTCCCTGGGCCCGTGTCTCCATGTACAGGACGATGTTTCCAGGCCTCGCTGACTGGGCTCCTAAGCCCCCACGAGGCACAGTGTCCTGTCTCCACCTCTCTCTGGGATGGAGTGGGGGAGGGAACGATGACTTTAGTTTTTACAGACCTGGGTTTCTGTCCCAGTTCTGACATCTACTTGGCAGAAGAGGCCTAACCTCTCTGATCCCCAACTAGCTCACCTGCAAAGTGACACCAGAATGTCCGCATCACAGGATTAAATGAGGTGGAGGAGGTCACCTGGAGGGAGTCCCCGTGGGCCTGGCAGGTGGGTGGATGTGGTATGGCGTCAGGGAGGGAGAGTCTGGATGACAACGGGCTTTGGGGCTTGAGCGACCCCACGAACAGTGGTGCCATGTCCTGGGGGGACGCTGTGGGAGGTGCAGGTCTGGGGGTGCCAGGAGCGGGTCCTCAGGGGAGAGGTCTGTGCTGGTGACAAAATGTCAGCATGACAGTGGGGTTCCTAGCCATGGGCCCTGGTAAGGTCACTCAGAAAAGATGGCCCCAGCTGAATAGGGAAGAGAGGAGGGTCCGGGACAAGCGTGGGGTCCTCCAGCCTTCCGAGGCTGTTTCGAGAAGAGGGGCTGGCAGGGATGGAGAAGGGCAGGGCATGGGGGCAAGACGAAAGTGTTCCACGAGGGAGGAAAGAAGAACAGGTATACCCGGAAGTGAACCCAAACGTAGGTGCAAGGGGACCACTGTCTTGGTGGGGCTTGGGACAGGCTGGAGACACAGGGCTCCAGAGGAGGGCCTTCGGGTGGCGGGGACCAGGACCACCCACCTCTTTTTGCAGATTAGCAGGAGCAGAAGCACGACCAGCCCTGTGATGAGCGTCAGGCAGATCCAGACAATGGTCCGGGTGTCGTAGCGGGGCCCTAGTGGGGGGAGAGCAGCGTGGGGGAACCAGCCTCTCAGGCCCAGGGATCTGGTGGCTCTCCCAGGTGGGCCCGGTGGGCAGCATCCTCAGCTGTGAGTCAGCCCTGGGTCAGGGTCACAGGCCGCCTCCTCCTCTGCCCCCACCTTCCCCTCTACTAAGCTGCCCCTTCAAGACCCTGCTGCCGCAGACTTCCCGGCTTCCCACCCCGGTGTCAGCACTTCCCGGGACTGTGTGAGCCCCAGAGAAGCTCTAGGCTTCTCTGAGCCTGTGTTTTCCACTTGTAATGTGCCTGTCCTGCCTGTTGTTCAAACAGTAACAAAGCCAAATGTGCTGAGAGGTGCACGTTCCAGTCCCAATTACAAGAGATCCTAGTATTATCTTCAGTTTTTAGACAAGAACACTGAGGTTCAGAGACTTGGGGAACTTACTCAAGACCACACAGTCAATGGGATGGAGCCGGGCAGGATTCCGAGCGGGGCAGTCTCAACAAGGTGTCAGACCTCAGAGCACTTGAGACACACCATCAACTCGGCCTTGAACCTTTCAATCCTAGCACCACACCCTGGAGGGTACCCCAGTATAGAGAGCATAGAGAAGACTCCAAGAAGCTGGAGATGGGGGCAGGGCATTCCCAAGCTTGAATGTGCCTCAGAATCACCCTGAGGCCTTGATAAAACCTGAATTATTGGGCCCCCACCCCAGGGTTTCTGATTCAGAAGGTCTGGGGTAGGGCCTGAGAATCAGCATTTCCAAAACCTCCCAGGTGCTGCTGCTGGTCCCAGCCTGTGCCGTGAGAACCACTGTTCTGGAGCCTGGGGGCAGGAGGAGACTGGGGAAGGGGCACGGAATTTGTCCCCAGACTGACCAGGTTCAAATCCTGCTCTGCTGAGTGACCTTGGCCAATTCACTCTACTGCTCTGGTCCTCATTTTCCTCATCTGTGAAATGGGGATGTGGACAATGGCAACTCACTGGAGAGTCTCTAGGACAAGCATAAGTGATCTTGTTGGCAAAGGGCACCATGATGCCGGCCAGACTCACTGATAACTCAGTGACAGCCAGTGTTTGGTGGGCCGTCCCTGGCTCCGTCACCTTGGGCAAGTCACCTCCCTTCTCTGAGCCTCCGTGTTTCACCTGTAAAAATGCCACTCCAACACAAGCACCAGCTTGGCCACCAGGGCCCCCGGCACCTGGCCTGGCCCGGCTCTCTCGCCCTCCCCACTCCCCGCACTCACGGGGTTTCCCGGTCTCCACCTCCATGGCCTGGCTGAAGCGGCCGCAGCCGGCGGACGTGCGGGCTCGGACCTGGAACATGTAGCGGGTGCCCGGCTTGAGGCCTGAGACGGTGGCCCTGGTGGTGACAGCCTTGAGGGTGGAGTAGCTCTGCATCTCCTTGTCCTGCTCAGGAGAGGGGTGGTCAGCCCAGGGTCCTCCCGCCTGCTTCCCCTCCCCCTTCTGCCCTTCCCCGCTGGTACCTTCTCGTAGTACTTGATCTCGTACTCCAGGATGATGCCATTGGGCTGCTCTGGTTCCTGCCACAGCAGGGAGACGCTGGTCTGCCCGGCCCGCTCCTGGCGGATCACCACCACCTGGGACGGGGCTAGGGGACGGAGGCCAGCCGCCGTCAGATGGGTGCATCGGGGATAACGGAGACTGGTCTCTGTCCCAGGGATGCTGGCTTGGGCCGTGCTCACCTTGCCAACTGTCCTGCCCGCCCGCACCCCCCGTCCAGGGGAGCCAGCACCCTCCAATCCTCCTAGCAAATCATCGGCGGCCACTCTGGTTGCCCCCTGGGGGCGGCACAGCCTGGCTCTGCTCTAGGATGCTGGGGCTACCTTGACCCAGATGAGGCCCGGCTCCCCCAACTTTCACTGCCTCCTCCTTCTCGCTGGCCAGGCCCATCCCCTGGAAGAATGCTGGACCCCCCCCCCCAGCCCCCGTCAAGCAGACACTCTCGCCGCCCTGGGGCCCCATCACCGGATGTCTCTATCACCAAGGGCCTGGGGTGGGGCAGGCTCTCAGGAGTACCTAAGGAAGAGGAAGGAGAGGGGAAGAAGGAAGGACCCCGCGTCCTCACTGCCTGGGTTTGGAGGGTAGGACGGCAGCAGCTCTGATACTCGGGGAAAGGCCATGAGCTGGGCACACCTGAGCCCCAGGATTCCTGTGTCACACCAGGTCACCCGTTCACCCTCTCACACAGTGACTGAGTCACCCCTTCCCTCCTTCCCTCCTGCGTTCACTGCCCCTACTCCCGAGGTGAGTCTGCTGGAAAGTGCCAGATACAGCTGGGTGCAGGCAGGCTGACTCTCTGCCCAACACCTCCCCTGTCCCCCTATCTGGGCATCCTGTCCCCCCCTGCCACCCCCACACACCTGGAGCTCCCTGAAGGCAGGGGTTACACAGGGTAGGTGCCCACCAAATGTTGCTGGGTGACTTTGATGTGAAAAAGAAAGAAGTAACTCCAGAGTTAAGTTGGAGTATGTGGTACCGGGCCCCTATCAGCCTGGTCATCGGGCCTGGGTCACAACCCGGCCTCCTCTGGCTGGCTGGCTGGGACCGTTACTGTCTGGGGTGGCAGTTTCCCCATCCAGAAAGGGAAGCCAGCAGCACCACCTGCCCGGAGGTGAGGATCAGATACTGCCAGCAGTATGTGGGTGCCCCTTAAAAAACAAAGAACTTTCAAGGCAAGAGGTGCCCTGTGAGGGGACCGGAGCACAGAGGTGGGAGGGAAACAGGGTGGGGGCACCAGAGCGGCTCCAAGGAGGAGATGGCTATAGAGAAGGGGGACAGAGAGGAGGAGAGGGGAGGAAGAGGAGGAGGGGAGGCGGAGGGGAAGGAGAGGGGAGGCCCTGCAGTTCCTGAAGCCAGACCTCACCCATTTGCTCAAGGCTGTTGTCTGCCCCAGGCCCCCCCAGAATTCCTGAATGCCTTCCACATGCATTGTGGTCCACTAGGACCTGGGGATCCATAGTGAGCAAGGCAGCCCTCAAGGAGCTTATGATCTATAGAGAGACAGAAAGTAAATAAGAAAACGAATCGATACGTAATCACAGGAGGGACAGGAAAAAGGCACGGCATGTGATGGAGCAGACCTTGTATGCATAGGAGGCTGGGGGAAACGGGGCCATTTTAGCTGGGGTGGTCAGGGTGGGCCTCCCCAGGGCAGGGATGACAGTGGAGCCGAGGACTGAAGGAACCAGCCACCCAACATCACAGAGAGGAGCCTGTCACTCTGACGGAAAAGGCCAAGGCACGGAAGGGCTCGGTGGCTCCAAGAGATGGACAGAGGGACGAGAGGCCGGTGTGGATGCAAGGGAGGGAGCCAGGTGAGAGTAGGTGGGTGAGGCTGGAGAGGTGGGCAGGGTGGGTGGCATGGGTGCGACCTGGCCTGGCCCTGGGAGGGTCTCAGTGGGATCTGAGCTCAGGCTGAAGCTGGTAAAGGGCTCACGTGTGACCAGACCTCACTTACACTTTTAAAGCTCATTCAGGATGTGGTGTGAGACGGCATCACGGGGCGAGGGGGAGCGGGCTCCTGGGGTTGTCCAGACAACACAGGATGGGGGTGGGGATGTGCTGTGGACCGGACTGTGTCCCCTCCCCAAATTCATACATTGAAGCCCTAACCCCCAACTTGATAGTATTTGTCGTCATGGCCTTAGGGGGATCATTAGGTGTAGATGGGGTCATGTAGGCGAGGTCCTCCCTGTGGGATTAGTGCCTTTGTGAGAAGAGACACCGGACTTCTCTCTTTCTCTGCCTTGTGAGGACACAGCCAGAAGGCAGGAAGAGGGTTCTCACTAGAAACCAAATTGGCCAGCACCTTGATCTTGGACCTCCAGCCTCAAGAACTGTGATCAATACATTTCTGTGGTTTAAGCCCCCAACCTATGGTATTTCGTTAGGGCAGCCTGAGCTCAGAGAGATGGATCAGAAGGAGGCTGAAGCGGAGATGGTCACCTGGAGGGACGCCCAGTGGGCCTGGCAGGTGGGTGGACGTGGTACGGAGACAGGGAGGGAGAGTCCGGATGACAATGCGCTTTGGGGCTTGAGCGACCCCACGAACAGTGGTGCCATGTCCTGGGGCGGGGCCTGTGGGAGGTGCAGGTCTGGGGGTGCCGGGGGCTGGTCCTCAGGGGAGAGGTCTGTGCTGGTGACAAAATGTCAGCATGACAGTGGGGTTCCTAGCCATGGGCCCTGGTAAGGTCACTCAGAAAAGATGGCCCTGGCTGAATAGGGAAGAGAGGAGGGTCCGGGACAAGCGTGGGGTCCTCCAGCCTTCCGAGGCTGTTTCGAGAAGAGGGGCTGGCAGGGATGGAGAAGGGCAGGGCATGGGGGCAAGACAAAAGTGTTCCACGAGGGAGGAAAGACCAGGGAGAGAAGTCCCCACTGCATGTGGCCAGGTGGGGACACTGAGCTTCAGTGGACAGCTGGGGAAATGCACCTGACTGGAGCTGCCTGAAGAGGCTCACAGAAAGAGGACGCAGAGAAGGCCACACAGACAGCTCTTTCAGGAAGGTTCCCTGGGAAGAGAACGGGTCTGGTGGCTAGAAGGGAGCGTGCCTTCAAGGGAGGGTTTTTCTCTCCATGATGAAGCATATTGATGGTGTCAGAAATGGTGGTGGGCTCTGGGGCTCCCCCTTCCCCCCCCAGCCAGCCACCCACCCCCGTCTCCCTGGAGACCAGTGGGCAAGGGCAGGGCCACAAGCACCAGACACACAGGCCTATTCCCACCGTGTCACCAGCCCCGGGGACAAGGCTGGGCACTCTGTGGGTGCCCTACAAACGCTGGCCGGATGAGAGTCCCTCAAGTGGGTGAAGCCCTGGCATCAGAGAGGGGGTGCCCTGGGCTCACAGGCGGGAGTCCCCTTTCACTTGGGGGCGAGACAGACCTGGGTTCGAATCCCAACTCTGCTACTTCCTACGTGGTGACACAGAACCTTGGTCTCCTCCTCGGTGACACGGTGAGGTTTCTGTTGGGCCAGGGACGGGGCGAGGGCCACAGCAGTCCTAGACGTGTGCTGGGGTGGCTGCTGATGGCGAAGCTGCCGTAGGCTGGTGGGCTCTTGGGTCGGGCCGTCACTTGACAGGCAGGACCCGCCAGAATTGGGAAAGAGAGGGGCTCCAGGGGCTGAACTCAGCCCAACAACTGGCTAGGAACCCAGAGATCAATGGCTGCTGTCCAAACCAATGCAACTAAATCCATCCCAGGGGCAGCGGTGGCAGGTGTTCTGGAAAATGATAATCGGAGTGATTTTATCTTTTAATGACATTTATGGAGCAGGGACCTTGGGCCAGGTGCCGGGCTAAGCATGTTCATTTCTCCCACTTAAGCTTCATCCTGGTACCCAAGGAAGGTACTGTTATTGCCAAAGCACCAGGGAAGAAACAGAGGCGGAGAGAAAGTTCTGGAACCTACGAATGCCGGGCCAGCCTGTCTCTGACCTGGCTGGCTTCCTCCCACCTACAGGGTATGTTCTACTCTTCTAAGGGCGTGGAGAGCCTGGAGCTCCGAGTCCTGGGGAGGAAGGCAGGGCCAGGGGAGACAGGCCCTCGCCCGGAAGGCCACAGCAAGCCCGTGATCGCACTCGATCCCGCCAGGGCCAGGAGCCGGGGCAGCTGCGGGACAGAGCCTCTCCGCCTACCTGCCTGGTTCGTGGTGATGTTGACGACAGCCGCCCGGCGGGGCTCGGGGCTCAGGTCGGACACACCGTTGACGGCCTCGATCCAGAAGGAGTAGTTCATGTGGGCCAGCAGGTTGGCCACCATCAGACTGGCCCGCACCAGGCTTGTCTGCCGCGGCACGAAGCGGGGGCCGCCCCCGCAGGTCTCGCAGTGGCCCAGCGCCCAAGGGCAGCGGCGGCACACTGCGTTGTACGTGATGTCGTTGCGGCCACCCAGATCCAGGGGAGGGGCCCATTCCAGGGTCACGGATGTGCCGTTCACACTGGAGATCAGATTCACCGGTGCTGAGGGTGGCCCTGGGGAGCAGAGAGTGACTGGTGGCAGCGGAGGGCATTTATCTGGGCTGGTCCAGCCCCAACCCCCCATCGGGCCAGGGGAGGGCTGGGACTCCCCCGTGATATTTTCGGGGGGCGGTCCTCAAGGGTAAGGTCATGGCCTTCTCCAGCCTCTGAGAGCTCCCTAACGGCAGAGGTAGCATCAGACTGGACCACAGGGTCAGGTCTGTGTCCAGAAAGCTAAGCCCTTGCCCCTCACCATCCCACTGCCGGACCACAGGGATCCCGGGTTTGTGTTTCCCAGTTTCCATCCAGAGCAGGGTGAGAGGCTGACAACCCTGGGGGGTGCCCACAGCAGCTACCCTGGGTGTGAAAGGGCCCTGCCATTTGCGATCCACACTGCACTCCCTAACCCCTGTACTGGGTCTACTGGGCACATCACTGAGTACTGCTGTGGAGAGCAGTGGAGGCGCCGGGCAGCCCGGCGGGGTCTCCGCAGCAGGGTGAGCCCACCCCCACGGAGCCCCAGTCTGGGCAGTGCAGAGATTCTGGAGAGCTGGGGCTGGGGGCTGGGGTAGGCTCCTGGGGGTGGGGATTTGAGTCTGGAGGACATGGGAGGCTGTGGGGAGCCCTGGGATTTAGAATTTCAGTTCTCAGCATCCCAGGCAGGGACTCTTAGATCTTAAGAAAATAGAAGGGAAGAATCTCAGAATCATAGAGAATCATAGAATCTGAAGGATATGGAATACTAAAAGCCTAGTCTTCTGCAGTCTTAAGATTTCCAGAACCTGAGGGCACTGAATTGTGGATTTGGAGGAAAACTGGAGTCTGGCTCGCTGAGTACAAGTGTCCATGACCTAGAGCGGGGCTCACGTTGCCTGCGAAGCCCACAGTAGTCACCATGTCACTCAGCCACCCTTTCTGCCCTGGCAGGTCCCACATGGGGTAAATGCATGGGTCTGGACAGAAGAGGGGAGGGAGGGAGGGAGGGAGACAGTGTGTGTGTGTGTGTGTTTGTGTGCGCACACGTGCACACACACTCTCACCTGCCATGTACAGGGAGCCTGGGGGCTCGGCATGATGGAGGTGGGGGGAGAGGGAGGTTGGGGACTGAGGCTGGGATGGACTTGGGGGCAGAACAGGTCAGAACTGTGGGAAGCGCCCGTCACCCCACCCCCAAGAGACCGGGGCTGGCAGATGGGGTGGGCTGAGCTGGGATGGGAGTGTGAGAGGCCCCTTCAGGCCCCTTGAGCAGGACGCCGAGACGGTCGCGCAGCCCGGCAGGCACGTGCCAGAGCCCCTCGGAGTCCCCTCAGGTACACAGGGCGCAAGCACACGGGAGCACACTTCTTCAGGCCCACATGCCTCCCCTGCAGGGCCAGCTGTCCACACGCAGAACCCACAAGGCACATTCAATCAAGCTCTGCGGGGACTCGGAGCTCCAGGGACCCAGAGGTGCACACAACCCCCTAACAATCCTTTACACCCACATGGGCACAAGACTCCGATGTTCACACTCGAGCCTACGCACACTACGCAGGCATCTTCTATGGGAGCAGCTGCCGACACAGACGCACGTGTCATCCTCGCTGCAGGTGTCCCAGGGCCACACACAGTCCGACACACGCATGCCCTCATCCAAAAAGGCAGCCACGCATATTCCTGATACACACCCATGCACGCACAGCCCCCCACACACTAAGGCAGCTCTGAACGGTCCATCGGGGATGACAGCGATCGGGGGGCTCCTCTGGCTTGCCCACCCCAGCTCCCGGGACATCAGTATCACTGCCGGGCCAGGAGACAACCAAAGCCTCCCCTCATCTGCCCTCTGAAGCAGAGAGGAAAGACAGAGGGAAGGAAGGAAAGATGTCCCTGGAGAGGTAACAGGTGATATAGGACAGGAGGTAGGGACCCCCTCCCAGAGAGGTCAAGGCCACCCCTGAGGACTCAGAGTTAGAGTCACCCCCCCAACCCTATATAGGCCCTGGTCCAAGACAGCCACCTGTCCCTGCCTCACCCCCAGAGCACTGGCTCCCTGGAGTCCTGGGAGCACGGGGTCCTGGCCCGGTCTTGGTCTCCAGGATTTTGGGGCTCAGGGCGGTACTCACGGGTGCAGGCTGCAGATGGTGGGTCCAGGGCTGCGCGGTAGTAGCTGAGGTCACAGCGGCAGGTCTGGGCAGCGGGGGCTGCAGAGTGGCTGTGGGGAGGGCAGCGGGCGCAGAGCTGGTCCCCAGGGGCCGACTTGTAGAAGCCCAGCTCACAGGCTGCGGGGGACAAGGCGGCTTCAGAGGAGTCAGCCGGGCCGCCCTGGCCAGCCCCGGGACAGCTCTCACTCTGACCCAGGACTTCCAGAGGGATCTCCCAAGGGACATGGGTGCAGACCCTGAGCATCACCCGGTCCCACCCTCATTGGCAGATGGAGGGACTGAAGCACAGAGAGGGCCTGTGACTTACACAGGGTTGCACAGCTAGTGGGGGACAGAGCTGAGGCAAGTCCCAGCCCCGAAGTCGGCCCAGGAAAGAGCCTCTTCAAACCAGAGTCACATTTCCTCCAGTGGCCCTTCCTGCCCAGGCCCATCTCCAGCCTCAATCTGTCCATCACAGGACCCCGGTCCCTGAGTGAGACACTGCCTCGGATGTGGGGGTCAAGAGGCTAAGCACCCAAGGGTTGTGACTTGGGGAGAAACGAAAGCTGGAAGGGAATGGGGTGGGTGGCAATGTGACCGGATAAGAGACCCAGGTGATAAGATCCCCATAAAAGTACAGATTCTAGGCCCCACCACGGCCACCTGGTTAGAAGAGCCAGGCGTGGGGCCTGGGACTCTCTTTTCCAAGCTCCCAAAGCAATGACTACCCGGAATCTCAGGTTCCCGACCCTCCCAGAGCCTGCGTCACTGTTACCGTGACAGGGACACACCTGTCCTGTATGTGACCCTCTCCCCAGCCTCCGCCACACCTGCATCATCTCTCACCTGGATGCCCCGGCCTCTAGCCTTGCCTCCCCAGCCCCGCCTGCCGGCCTGACTGCCGTTCATTCAAAGCAGCATTCATGAGTGCCCACTCTGTGCCAGGCACTGATCCGGGTGCCAGAGACACAGCCGTGAACGAGATCGACATGGTCTCTGCCCTCGGGGACTCAGCCTCTTTGAGGGAGAGACATACAGTAAATGAGGCTGTGATCATTTCCAGGAAGGAAATAAAGCGGGTGATGTGGCAAAGGGTGAGTGCTGGGAGGAGCTACCTTCCTGGAGAAGGAAATGATATTTGAGTCTTGTCTAAAGAATAAGAACAAGTCAGCCTTGCAGGGAGTGGAGACTTTCTAGGTTGAGGAACTCCCTAAAATGATGCCTGGGTCCATCACTGCCAGTTCAAACCCTCACGGGCCCCCCAGGGCCTGAACAGCAATGCCCGGCATTCGAAGCCCTCCTGCAGCCTCCTCCAGGGTCACCGCTCCCTCCCCACCTGCAGGCCGAACTAAAGGACTGGCCATTCCCCACATCCAGCAGTTTGCTTCCTGCCTCAGGGCCTTTGCATGTACTGTGCCTTCTTCCTGGGATGGCTTATCCCTTTGGTCAACCTGTTGGAACTCTTCCAAGATTCATTTTAATTGTCCCTTTGAACGAAGCCTTTCTCTACACCTACACACACACACGCACACACACACACATACGCACGGAGGTACAGAGAGGCCACCGCTCCCTGCCCTAATTCTGCAGCCCCTGCTCAGGACCACCACCTATCACACTACAGCTATACTGTTTTATCTGTATGTCTGACTCACCTCCTAAACCAGAGGTGTTTGTGGTCAGCTCCTTGTGAATAAGGGCAGAGCTGCCTTATTCATCTCAACGTTCCTAGTGTCTGGCTCAGAGCGGAAGCTGTCAGCACTTGTAGGAGTTTTCAAGGTGAGCTAATCCTCCCATTATCTGCTCTGGACAGAGCGCGAGCCCAGGAGGTCAGGAGGACCGAATGCCACCCAGCCGGGCGGCTCCCGGCTGCACCATGGACCTGACTTCCTTTGCAACAGGGACCACCAGGCAGTTTATGGGATTTCTATCCATTAAGTCCCATTCTGGAAAACTTGGTGCTTGAGAGAAGCTTCGCTTGAAAAGATGTCATGTCGTTTAAAAAAAAGAATCTCTTTATTATAATAGCTAAAATCAAGTTGATTTGTAAAATTCTCCCAGCTCGAGAGGAAACCTGGAACCAGGAGGAATGACTCTGCCCTCACGTTTGCTTCACAGACTCAGAGGCCGCAGAGCCGACGGGGCCTACAGGCTAGAAAGCTGAAGGAAATGTACCTCCGCTTTGAGACTTCTTCCCTCCCACCTGGAGAGACCCCAAGACGTCTCGGGCCTGACAGGGGGCTGGGAGCTCGGGGTTGTAGGGCTCCAAGCTGACGCACTATGATCTCACTTCCTCCTCCCAGAAGCCCCCCCAGGAGACAGAGTCCTGGGGCAAGCGGAAGAGCCTTCCTCGGGGCCTAGGAAATCGGGCTTTGCACTTCATCAGCAAATATTTGTTCAACCCGTTGTTGAGCTGAATGACAGTAATCCTCACTGTCATGATCAGATCCAGGTCGATTAGCATTTCAGGGACCGTTTGCTCATTCTGCCCTGCATTTATTCCTTCCCCCAAATTTATTGAGCTGCTACTATGGAGCCGAGATAAGCAAGAGCTGGTCCTGCTTTCAAGGAGCTGTCTGGGCCGTGACAGGCACACAGAAAACATGTGGTGACACCTTGGTGCGATCTGTGGCATGAAGGAAGTGTGGCGAGATGGCCCACAGTTCCTGAGTCCCTACCGACCACAGAGTTCGTCTTGTTCTCGTCAGTTAAAAGCAGAAACTCGGGAGCAGGCTGCCTGGGTTCCTCTTCTGGTCTGACCCCTTCACCTAGGCTATGGGACTTTGGGCAGGTTGCTGGGCCTCAGTTTCTTCATCTGTAAAATGGGGATAATAATAGGACCCACCTCCTAGGGCTGTTGCCAGGGTGACCTGAGTGAGCACATGTGAATTCGCGCCAGGACCGTGCCTGGCACTTAGTCACAATGCTGTGTGGTGGCGATAATACATCTCTTTTGGAGTACCTTGCCCAAGGCTCCCCATTGGGCCAGAAGGCAGACCCAGGTGGGGAGCCTCTGGGGCCCGGGCCTTTCCCCCAGCAGCCTCTCAACACGCGTCCAGGGCTTAGAGATGACCCGGCCTTCCTGCCGCTCGCCAGTGGGTGGTTCTCACACGCTCTGCAAATACCCATATGGCTATAACGTGTCAAAGCCAGATTAATCCGTGCAATGAAAATAAAATAATCTTTAATAAGAATACTAATCACCAGGCCTCGGGGAGCCCGGAGACCTGGAGACAGAGCCGGGAATTAATGGCTGAGACAGATGGAGCAGCTCTGGGCTGGGGCCCGGCCCTGCCCGCCGACCCAGGGCGCTTCCGGAGCCCGCGTGCCCGGCGAGTGGGCCGAGTGCCAGGCGGGGCCGCTGCCCCTGCCGAGGGCACCTTGCCCAGGCCGCCCGCCCGGCCGGCAGCTGCCTGTGGCCCTACCACCTCTCCCCGCGCCCCCGCCAGGAGCCTGAGACTTGACAAATAAGGTGTCTGCCGGTGGATGACCAAAGGAAATTAATTCTAAATCAGATTTTAAACACCGTCAGGAAGGCAAAAGAGCTCGGCGCTCATGTTCCCCCTCCGAAGCGAGACTCTCTGATATTTATAGAAAAATGATTAGGGCCTCCGAGGGTGGTTTGTATTCTGCATCCAGGTGATGGGAAGGACGGCAACCAGGGCTTCAGACTCGGGGCTGCAGCTCTGTTGGGTGATGTTCTGAGAGGTCTTTCCCCTGCCCAGACTGGGGGGATGGGCACTGTGGCCAGCTGTGGGGACAGGTCATGGGGCCTGGCACTGTGTCGTGAGGGGGGCGCTCTGGTTGGGAGCTTTAGGATCCAATCGACTACTCCCAGCAGTGTGCCCTTGGGCCAGTCACTTGAGCTTTCCGGGCCCCCACTTCCCCACTGGTACACTGGACGGGCTCCCCCATGGCTCTGACGTCCTTCTGCGGGTCTCTGAGGCCTGAGGGCAGCCTCGGTAAGGCCTCACAAAGCCCTGTGACTGGCTTGGTCCCTTCTGGGCTCCGCTGTCTTCTCTGTGAAATCAAATGCTCCCTGGCCACGTATGTGCAGAGCTGTTGAGGGTGAAAGCAGGGGGAAGGGGACCTGCAGGCTGGGAGGGTGGCCGTCGCCGTTTGGGCTGGTCCCTGCCGCAGGCCTCAGGCTCTGGATCCCCTCCTTTTGCTAGAAGGAAGGCGGTGGGATCAGGCTGGGCAAGCCGGGGCCCCGGAGCCCAGCCCTTCCTCCTCAACTGTTTGCTCAGAGACAACTGCCTGACGGAGAAGGCCAGGGGGACCCACGGTCCTCAGGGTGTCCCTCTCAGGTTGGTCGGCGGCAGAGGGGAGCTGCAGCTTTGAGAGGACAACTCACGTAGCCCAGAAAGGCACCCCACTCTGTTCCCGGCTCCTGCTTGGTCCTCAATCTCGCCATTCTCGGGCTACCCACCCAAGGAGGGGTGGGGTCAGGGGCCCCCGGCAGGGCCGCCAGCCGGGGCCTCCCGTTGGTGGAGGGGCTCAGTGTCAGACCCGTGCTGCTTCTTCCAAGGAGGTTACACAGACAATCCCAGAATCCCACTCACAGAAGTGAGTGGAAGCTCACTCTGGAAGCGCCCTGGGTCGACTTGCCACTGGCATTCCGTCCCCAAACCTGTCTGCCTCCAGTGCATTAGGAATTAATATTTTTTATAAAACCTGTAATTATCCTGCAACTGGCATAATTATGTTGCATTGTGATTTAAATGTAAAATTCAAAATATGCTGCAATTTCCTAACCCTGCATTAACATTTCTTTATTATTTTTTATTAATACACCAGCAGGGCCAGGCAATGGGAATGGCCTTGGCCTCTCCCAGCCCTGGGAAGGTCCTGCTGCTTGGGACTTGGGAGCTTTTACCAGGAGTCCTGTCCTTGACTTGCTGTGGGGCCTGGGGCAAGACACATTCCCTCTCTGGGCTCCACTTCCCACCCCGGTCAAACAAGGGACTGGAGTAGGCCCCAAGACCTCTGTGACCCCACCGTCAGGAGGACCAGTCTCCCTCCCAAGGTAAGGGTGCCCCACTGCACGCTGGACAGACAAATGGCTCCCTTGCGCTGGCTGGCTAAACCCAGAGTTGCCGTCAGTGGCTGACCTTGAGCAGGGATCCACTGACCAGCTGGCCTGATTATTATGGCCTATGCTGTACTAGTTAGAACTGTTCTGCTGTTACCCCAGGGAAGGGGGAAGTGGGGTTTGGCAGAGGGCTCTGTTGACAGAGGAAGCAGTTCAGGCCTCTGGAGGGAGCCAGCCTGGGATCAGAGCCCTACTCTGTGATTTAGGTTGAAGGACTCAGTTTGTCGCATCTGTAAGATGGGGATATGCCACCTAGCTTAGAGAACTTCTGTAAGCATGAGAAGGTGTGTGAACTTCCCGAGTGCAGGGACTCCCTGTGCCTAAATTCCAATGCCTGGGACACACCAGATGCTCAACAGAATGAGTAACTGCCATGACAAGGAGAAAGTGCTTATTAATGTGCCTCGTACGTGGCAAACACTCGAAAATTGCTGCTGAGGGACTTTATCGTCCCCATCAGGAGGGGGTGCTGGAAGCCAGCTCTGGTGGGGAGAGCAGTCAGGCTGGGCCAGAGATAAGCTAAATGCCTACACGTGGCTCCCAGCAAGACAGACCCGACTCAGGTCCCAGCTCCACCTCTCACCAGCTGTGAGGCCTACGCAGTGATGCTACCTCTTGAGCCTCAGTTTCCCCATTGGTAAAATGGATCTGTAACACCTGCCTTGCTCCAGGGAGCAAATGAGTTGATGTGTGAGCCTCCCTTTGTGAGCTGCAAAGGCACTGGGGATGTTGGTTATCATCCAGCAGGGAGCTGAGAAGTGCAGGGATGACTGTGATGGGAACCAGAGGAGGCTGGAAGCCTGGGAGCCTGACAAATGAGGCCACAGGGGGCAGAACAAGTCCAGAAACAGGCGAATGTCACAGAAGGTGCTTTGGAAGTTAGGGTCCCCTAGAGGTGAAGGCTCGTAGCAGTTGGGAGTGTGAAGGACTTCTTACGGAAACCAGAGAGCCCCAGAGAGGGGCTGGAAGGGGCCTGGTGGCTGGATGGAGTATCCTGATCCCAGAGAACTACCCTGAGTACCACCCGAAATTCTCGGCCCGTGCCCTACTCCGCCCTGTGAGCACCAAGGGGTCTTTCTTGCCCGCTTGGGGCTGAGGGACGGGCCCCATCCCAGGTCCTCTCTGGGGCCAGGCCCCAGCCTCTCTGATCCCTGCCTAGGAACATCCTCCCCCACTCCAGGAGACCAGGGGTCCCAACAGCAGGCTTCACTAAGCTCTGAGTGCTGAGCAGCCACGTGTCCAGCCCCCCGGGGAAGCCATGGAAGGGCAGAGGGCAACCAGCTGAGGCACCAGCTGTCTGTCCAACCAACTCTCACAGTGTCCCCGGTGCTTGGGATACCCCTGCTACACCACACAGTCCAAGTGTGACACACACACTCAGCCTGGGGTCTGGGCCCTGCTCTTGGCCTCTGGAGTGGGAACCCAAGCAGCGCGCTCATGGGAACAGGTGACATGCTGTTCCATCCTCAGCCTTCCTCTTCTCAAGGACCTTGGCTGTCCTCTCCCACAGGTCCCTGGGTAAGATTCCTCTAGACCCAGGCAAGCCGGTTCTGCTGTGGCCCAGGGACACACCTAGACAGGGCTTCCCGGGCGTCCCTGCCTGCACACCTTCCCAGGGGCCCCATGCTGCCCTCCTGCACCCAGGGACTGCGGCCACTTCCCTCCACTCAAGTTCAGTGGTTTTGAGCATGGACTCCGGAGCCAGACCTCCGGGTTCAAATCACAGCCCTGCTGCTTCCTAGCTGGGTGCCCCTGGGCAAGTTGCTTTGCCTCTCTGTGCCTCAGTCTCATCTACAAAGCCAGGATAACAGTAGCTTCTATTTCATAGGGCAGCTCTGGGGACTAAATGAGTTAACACGTGGAAAGTGCCTACAACGATGCCTGAGCTAAGTTAGCTCACAGTATTGTCCCCTCACGCAGCTGGACGCCCAGTCCTGCAGGTGTCCTCAGAGGTATGTCTCCACAACACCCACAGAGCCTAGCACCTGGCTGTCGTGTGTCTCCCTGTCTTCTCCCTCCCCTGCTCCGCACACGCACACGCACGCACCGCCTGGTGCATTTGCTGACACGGAAATGCTGGAGGGTCACCCCTCTTCCCAGATGCTGTTGTCCCCCAGCGCATGCTGCCCGCAATGCCCCCCCACAGCCGGGCAGCCCCCTCCCGGACTGAGCCCCAGGCCCGCTGGCCGCCCCCGCACGGCCTGCTCACCCTCACAGGCATCCCGCCGCTCCTCGTAGCCGGCGCTGCACACGCACTTGCCGATGGGCACCAGCCACTCGCCCTCAGCGCTGCAGTACATCTTGGGCGTGTCCCGCTCCTCGGAGTGCCGCACGCACTGGCCCCGCACCTCCACCAGCGAGGACGAGTCGGCACCCGTCACCGCCTCCGAGAAGGCAGCCAGGTTGCGCACCATAGTGGGGCACTTCTTGTAATAGATGCGGAGAGACAGGATGGCGAGGCACGCGCCGATGTCCTGGAAGGCCAGGTAGAAGCCGCGCTTGCTGAGGGGGCCCACGCCGCGCACCTCCGTGTTCAGCTTGAGGCGCCGCACGCCCAGGTCAGCACCCGTGAAGCTCTCGTCAGCTGCGATGGTGTCGATTTTGAGGAACTGGCTTTCTTGCGTGCTGGCGCCCAGGTCACGGTCCGACTCCAGGTAGTAGAGGTTGAAGGTCTCCTTACAGGTGCCCAGCACGCCGGGCATGCTGTTGCAGTCACGCAGGGTGAACTTGATCTCGGCGTAGACGCGCCGGGCGCCGTCGCGGGGCACCCAGCTCGTGCGTAGCCAGTTGTTCTGGTTGGGGCTCATGACGTTGCAGACCTGGTACGTGTGGATGGGCTGGAAGGACTCGTCCACCTCGTTGATGGAGTCCCACTGCGGGCAGAGAGAGCACAGCGCTGAAATGAGCGTGAGCACCTCGCCCCCTCCTGCCAGTCATCCCTGCCACATGCGCACGGGGCCGGGGGCATCCCTGGGAGGAAGACGGAATGTTCTCTGCCCTTCAGTTGCTGACCTTCTACTGGACCACGACTATGAGATGTGATCCCATAGGTGCCCCATCCTTCCGAGAAAGTGTTATTTGCTGCAGTTTACTGATGAGGAAATAGGTGCGAGCCCCACGTCTGAAGTCACCCAGCTAGTGAGTGGTGGAGCCAGAACTGGAATTGATTCCAAAGCTACAAAACCCAACCTTGTGTCTATATGGCGGCTCCAAACACTCCCAGGGTGGGAGGTTGCCGGAGGGTCAACTTTGCTTGGGTAAGTCAGGGAGCCCACGGGTCCGATTTCCGTATTAGTTGCCAGAGGGATCCTTCTAATGCATGGACCTGACTATGCCTCAAATCCTTCAGCAAGGGAGTACCAGTGGGACACCGGAATGTGGTGGCTTCTGTGCCAGGTGCTGGCCAGGTATCAGTGATTCAGAAATAAATCAGACACGATCAACAGAGTGAAAGGCAACCCACAGAACAGGGAGAACATACCTTCAAATCATGTGTCTGATAAGGGATTAATATCCAGAATATATAAAGAACTCCTACAATTCAACAACAAAAACCCCGAACAGCCCAGTTGGAAAATTGGCAAAAGACTTGAATAGACATTTTCCCAAAGAAGATATACAGATGGTTAAATAGTCCACAGAAAGATGCTCACCGTCACTCATCATTAGGGAAATACAAATCAAAACCACAATGAGAGACCATTTCACACTCACGAGGATGACGATTATCTAAACAACAGGAAATAACAAATGTTGGGGAGGATGTGGAGAAACTGGAATGCTTGTGCCTTGTTGGTGGGAGTGTAAAATGGTGCAGCTGCTGTGGAAACCAGAGTGCGGGTTCCTCAGAAAGTTAAAAATAGACCTATCCTGTGACCCAGCAATTCCACTTCTGGGTGTATACGCAAAAGAACTGAAAACAGGGTCTCAAACAGATACGCATACACTCAAGTTCACAGCAGCATTATTCGCGGTAGCCAAAAGGTAGAAACAACCCAAATGTGTCCATCGTTGGATGACTGGATAAACAAAACATGGTGTATCCAAACAATGGGATAGTATTCAGCCTTAAAAGGGAAGAAAATTCACACCCGGCCACACGGGTGAACCTTGAGGACGTTACGCAAAGTGAAATAAGCCAGTTGTGAAAGAACAAATATTGTATGATTCCGCTTAAATGAGGTCCTTAGAGCCATAGAAACTGAGAATGGAATGGTGGTGGCCAGGGGCTGGGGGACTGGGGAATGGTGAGCTGGTATTTCATGGGGACAGAGCTTCAGTTTGGGAAGATGAAAGAGTTCTGGAGATGGACAGCGGTGACGGTCACACAACACGGTGAATATACCTAATGTCACTGAACTAAACACTTAAAAAGTGGTTACGATGATAAATGTTATATGCATTTTACCACAACCTTTTTAAAAAGAAAGGAAGGAACACTCTAGAAATACTCCCTCCCCTTGAGTGCCTCACAGTCCAACAGACAAGGTGGTGGAGGGCTCCATGCCAAAGTGGGTGGGCATCTAAGGGGTGGTGGAAACTTCCTGCAGGCTAAAGCAGGAAGCTCTTGCAGGGATGGGAGGGAAGAGCCCCCGAGAGGCCAGGAAGAATAAGCAATGTTCAGCGAGCACTAGATAGCCCAGATCGGCCGCAGAGGATTCACGTGCAAGACCCAGTGCCGAGACACGGGCCTGGAGTTAGAGGTCAAGACCTCTTGGTCTCTAACCTGCTGTGTGACCTTGAGCAAGTCGCTCTTCCTCTCTGGGCCCTAGCTTCCTCAACTGCAGAATGCTGGTTGGCCGGGAGCAGTCACAGTGGGCTGAGTCCCATGGACTCCCGAGAGCCCTGAGGAGGGACTGGAGGCTGAGAGCAGATGGAGGGGATGGGCTCTGGGTGTCTGCCTTGGGTTGGCCCGAGATGCAATGCCTTGCTCTTCTCTCTTGGGCCTCTATGTGCAACTGTCCTTGAACTAGAGATTCTATTGCTTAAGGGGGATGGGGGAGGTAAAAACCACTCCTCGTGATGTTCTGAGAATCTGGGGGGTTCTGAGTGACCCGCAAGTGCTGAAGTGGGGACCACGGTGGTCTCAAGTCTTTCCTATCTGACGAAAGCCCCTCCATCTCATCTCATCCTGGCCAGCATGTGGTCTCAACCCTCGGGGCCCACATCTGTAAAATGGGGCTCAGACAGGCCCACCTCAGCGAGGCTTGAGAGGATGAAAGGAGAAGTAGGCTGCCAAGTGCTTGGCTTGGGCCTGGCACAGTAGGGCACCAGCGGAATGGGACTGCCATGATGCCGACCTGGCAGCATCTTCCCAGTCCACCTGTGCCTGCCTCCAGGGACCCCAGCACAAGAGGTCCAGGGTGTGCCAGCCTCACCTAAAAGCTTATGCCTCCTACACCCCCTACCCCCACAGGACCCCCCCCGGACCCCACGCTGCAGCCAGGGCCTCTGGGCAGTGCTGTGCCACGTCTGGGGTTAAAGTCATTGTCACAGTTGATGGAGCACCAAAGAGCCAGCCAGCTGCCCCCTGTCTGTTTCCTGCCAGGGACCTGGGTAAATTCATCAGCTCCCTCGGATCTGCTCCAGCCGCTCCACCAAGGCCAGGGGCCTGGCCTCGCCCTGCCAGCCCCAGGGGCTGCTGCAGATGCCCAGAGTGGCACGAATTCCTGGAGGCTGGTGCAAGGATGGAATGAGCCCTGTTCTCCACCTGGGCAAACCTCCCCACCCCGCCCCCCCAAGCCCCGGTGCCCTCCTCCTCCAACCCCCGCCATTGCTCTGCAGCTCTGTCGTCCGTCTGAAACAGAATGCCCTGCCCCAGCTGTGCAGCCCTGGGCATCTCCCCTCCCCTCTCTGAAGTGTGAAATGGGCCGGCTGATGCCTACCCCTTCCCCCTACTCCAGGGGGTGCTGAGGGTCAGGGGGGACAACAGAATGTGCCTCTCATCTAAGGCAGTGCTGGTTAGCGCCTGTTAATTCACCAGAAGCCACGAGCAGGTCCCAGCGTGTGGAGGGAGGCGCATGGCCTGATGAAGAGCCTGGGGCCTGGGGCCAGACGTCCCCCGACCTTAGCAGAGTTGCTTAACCTCTCAGAGCTTCAGGTTTCTCACCAGGAAAATGTCCCTTTCGTGCATCCTCATGGATGACAAGTGCACGGAGCAGGCTCTGTGCTCATTCCCGTGTTATAAACGGGGAGGTGGAGGCCAGGGAAGTGACTTGCCTGGGTCACACTGATCAGAGGCAGCAGAATAAGGGCTCGTCCAGACCCAGCAGCACCCTTGGCCTTTAAGCTGTGCGGCCCGGGCTGACGATCCAATCACTCTGCTGATGCTGGACACAGCCCTGGATGGCCCTTGCTCCCAGGTTGTTTAAGAGCTTTCAGAATCAGAGGAACCTCACGGAGCCTCAAGGACCATGTCCACAGGCTCCCTAGCCAGCTGGGCAGGAGAATCGCTTGGAAAGCTTATGAAACCAGATTCCCAGGCACCTCCCCATACCCCCGGGACATGGGGCCCTGTATGCCTCACTTGCTAGCCTGGAACAGGTTCAAGGTCTAGAGTTTGGGAACCAGGGATCTCACCCAGCCTTCTTTCCCCTCCAGACAAGCGCAATCTCCAGCCCCCATAAAGATGGAAGGTGGTCCCCGGCTCAGCAGACAACGCTGGATGGCCTCCCACCCTCTCACGATGAGGACATAGACCAAAGAGAAGAACAGGGACTCAACACAGGCTCTAGGCCCAAGCAATTGCAGTTTGAGTCCATCCTTTGGAAACTGTCTGATGGTGGGCAAGCTATTCCTTGCTGCTCTGAGCCTCAGCTTCCTCATCTGTGAAATGGGGTGGCTGTGCCTACTCACAGGATTGGTCGTGGGGATTAAATGAGATCACGCCTGTGAACTGTTCAGAGCTGTGTGAATATATGCTATTTGTTCTAACAGGATAAGGTAACTCTGAGCCATGCTTCACGGCACCTTGGAAGCAAAAGAACCTTAGATTTGCAGCACGGTCAGTGAAAACACAAGTCCAGCCATGCTCCCCATCTGCTTAAAACCCTTACAACTCCCTGTAAGGAACTCTAAAAACCAAGTCCTAAGCTCTGAGGAGGACCTGGGGCCAGGCCCACTCCTTCCTAGCTGCTGGGTCTCGGGGGAAAAGCTGACCCAGCCATCGGCCAGGCGGTCACCTCCTCAAGGGTCAACCCCCTGCCATTGGCAGAGCTGGCTCACTTTCTCAAGCCCTTTCACACCCTGCTCACCCCTGGGAGATAGCCACCTGGGGCACACACAGAGGAGAAATTCACAGGGAGAAACTGAGGCCCAGGGAGGTAAAGACACCTCAAGGACCCAGCCTTTGCCCTTAGGCAGGGCTAATCTGCTCAGGCAGAAAGGAGTTCCCTCCTGGCTCTTGGGCCCATGTGGCCTGCTGTGAAGCTTCCTGAAGCCTGGTACATGGGGGCTAATGACAGCAGACTCGGCTTTCTGCTCCAGAGGGAGGGGAGGGGGGCTCCAGCCTGCCCCCAGCCAGCCACAAATGGCCCGGATGAAAAGTGAAGAAATACTCCCACTCCCTTCACACATAGTCACTCTTGATGTCATTGTCACCATCATTATTAATATTATTACCCTTGTCTCCAGAGCTGTGGAAACCAGTGTTCACGAGAGAAGTCACGTGTATGTGACACGCCTGCGTCTGTGGGGCGGGGGGGATGTGTGTGTGCATTTCTGAACATGCCTGCAGGAAGAAATGTCTGTGACACAGAACCCTAACACACACTAATGACAATGACAGTGACGGTACATTCAGTGAGGGCTCACCAGGTACCAGGCACAGCGCCAAGACCAGGTGTCACCTCCCCTCCGCCTGACAGCAAAGCCCACGAGGTCGTCACATGCTCATCCCTTGCCACAGATGGGGAGCTGAGACTCAGGAAGTGAGGTGGTGACCACCAGGGCCACCCCGCTTGTCAGTGGCAGAATCGGGCCTCTGCCAGGCTCATGGATCCTCCCCCTGCCCCCAGGTCTGGGTAAGAGAAGCGGAGGGCCGGGCAGTGCAGCTTTGTCTCTGGATGTCCTGGGGCTACCATGGCCACTCCCCAGGAGGATGGGACCCATGGAGACCTGATGGGCTCAGCCCCGGGTCACCATGGAGGCCAGAGGGGACTGGGGGCTCGGCTACACCTGCTGGCAGCTGCTGCCCAGATGACTCTAGGGAACAGAGTAACAGGGGCCCAGGCAGCTCCTGGTGAAGGCAGAGCATGAGGGAGGGGACCAATCCTGAAGGGGTGAAAGGCCCGGCTGGGGCCCAGCGTGAATCTGTAGGCCCAGAACACAGACATCAGGATCCCACACCTAGGGCCTTAGACTTAAGAATCGGGAGCCCAGCACCAGGCTTGGTTCTGTAATCCCAGGGGTCTGCATGAAGGAAGGAAGGTAGGAAGGTAGGAAGATAGGAAGAAAGGGACAAAGGGAGGGAGGAAGGGAGGGAAGGAATCAGCAATTCTGTTTCTAACTGCTGTGTGGCCTTGGGTAAGTCCCTTCACCTCTCTGGGCATCTGCTTCCTTTTGATCTATCTGATGGCAAGAGCATGAGTCACAGGCTTTCTCTGCTCACAGAGAATGATGCTGGCCCCACGGCTGGTCACCTACCCCGTGAGCCGGATATGTGAGCCAGCCCCAGTCTCCGTGGATGGTGGACGTGTCCAGCAAGTTCACTGTAAAACAGGAGACGAGAGAGCATCAGAGCCTAGGACACTCCTCCCCAGTCCCACAGCGCAGCCCAACCTGGCCACACTGGTCTGCTCTCAGCCCCGAACACGCCAGCTCCACGCCTCACTTCCCCTCTCCTTTGGGGCCCGGTTCAAGTTGTCCCTCTTGTTTGAGGCCATCCTCCACCACCTCGGCCCAAATATGACCTTCCAAACCCCTGGAACACAAGCTGCCCCAAGCGCGGGGCTTCCCCGGTTGGTGATGCAGTGGGATGGCTAAGAGATGGCCTCAGGAGTCCAGGAGGCCCGGGCCACATTCCCAGCCCTGCCACGTAGGGGCTGTGTGTCCCTGAACAAGTCCCTGGCCCTCTCTGAGGCTCAGTTTCCTCCTGTGAAAAATGGGCGTGACCATGGGTCCTGTTTTGCACACAGCCTCATCCTCGTCTCATTCATGGGACATGATGGCTTTCAAAAGCACCCAGCAAGGTTTGCACCATGAGGTAATACCTCCTGCGGGAGGACCAGTCCCAGCTTTGCAATCACCAGTGTCCCACAGGAAATGCCTGGCACCTACCAGGTCCTCTGAGCACATCTGAGGTGGGGGGACCTGGAGCAGTAAGAACTGCCTCCCGGCCCCCACCGTGTGCTGAGCTCTGCGAGGGGCGCTTTAGACGTCTCGCCCCTGACCTGCACGACGACAGCCGCCGCGAGGTGGTGACTCTCGTCTCCATTTGACCAATGAAGACCCTGGGCCTTGGGGACATTCGGGAACGTGCTCAGTGCTCCCCCCCTCCCCTGGGGTAGCCGGCAGGCCTGGTGTTCAGAACACCCGGGGAGGCAACCACAGCCGGCGCCGCGAGCCCCAGCAGCCTGAGGCCAGGAAGCAGAACCTGTGAGCAAGTCACCGTGGCTGGGAAGGAGCGCTGGCCCGAAAGGCAAGTCTATTCCAAGCCAGACCCCCAAAGGGGACCCTGCGAAGTCTCAACAACACAATGGAGAAGACCTGCCTTTGGAGCCAGACATGGCTGGGCTCAGATCGCAGTGCGGCTACACAGTAGTTGACCTTGGCTTCTCTGATCCTGTTTCCTCATCTGTAAAATGGGGATAATAACCCCTAGAGAGTAAACTGTAAAGCCTGGAGTCGCTGCCTTATTAAAGCTAATTCCCTTTCCCAAAGTCCTGCCCCTCCTGCCTCTCTCCTTGTACTCAGACCTACCCACTCACTTTAAGGTGATGAAGGCGCACTCAACTGTTAAGAAATCGGGGTTTGAGTCTCGACTGCTGTATGTCCTCCAGTGAGTCCCTTCACCTCTCTGGGCCCCTGCTCCCTTTGATCTATCTGGCGATGAGAATATGAGAGGGCTCTTGGTTCCACGTTCCCAATGCCTTCCCGTTTCGCGCTGTCTTCCACATACCCCCTCTCCCAGCCTGCAATCACGGGCTGCCACCTAGGCTGGCTGGGGCAGGTTCCAGAGGGTTAACACTGCTGGGGCCCTCCTCGAACTTTTCTGCAGGGAGGCTGGGTGTCCTGCTGCCTGAAATTTGCATAGCTCTGCGTCTGTCCCTCAAAGATGGAGACAAGTGTCTTCAGGAAACGTTGGAGTGAGGATGCTCTTATTTGCTGATTTTCTCCCTCCTCTTACACTCCCACCCCATTGTAAGGGGCCCCAGAGGGGAGGCCAGCTGGAGAGAGCTTGCAGAACCAGGGGAGGGGCCTCTGCCCTCCTCTCTGGGTCCCCAGGGGTCAGGTGGGATCAGGGGATGGAACCAGTGTCCACAGAAGGGCCTCCCCTCCCCAGCCGGCCCCACGCCAGGGGCGCAGGCAGAGAAGCCTTCCCGCCTCCCTCCCTCCCTCTCAGGCAATGGAGAGAAAACTGGGTCAGGCAAGCTCTCTCCTCCTGCTGGCTGGTGGGAGGGGGAGGGGGCCGCACTGCAGTTTCCCCCAGACCAGCAGAGCCTCGTCAGGGGAGAGGATGAGGACAGGGGACCGGTGGGCTCCCCCATTCCAACCCACATTGCAGATGTGGTCTCAGAGCTGGAGGGCCTGCTCTCCAGTCTCCTGAACACAGCTCAGTCCTGCCCCTAACCCAGGGGCAGTCAGCATAAATGTCCACCACTTAGACTCCTCCCCGCGGGAGCACCGTGACTCGTGACTCGTGGGGCAGCCGCCTGCAGACCCCACTTTCCAGGCCCTTCCCACCCCTGGAAACCTCACCACATTTGCAGCTGATTCTTGATCAGCCAGCCAGGGGGCTCAGATAATCCAAAGATAAGTCAAAAGTCGATTCTATCAGATTCGGGAAGAGCTATAGGATTCTAGGGCTGCTTGTTCCAACTCCTTCCAGACGCTTCCCTGTCCCTGCCCTCCTCTCCTCTCCCTTTGTCCCCCTTCTTCCCTACCTCACATGCCCTCCCCTGGGGGGCTGGGGAGGAGACCCAGAATGCCTGTCACAGGAAGCTCCAGGCCCATAGGAGATTGCTTCAGGGCCAGAGACAAGTCCAGCATGAGGCCCACTCCCCCTGCATCCCCTTGGAAATGCAAACCTTTCTGGTCACCCGGCCTGGGCTCTCTCCCCCTCTTGCACTGCTGGCCTGTAGGTCTGTGTGCCATCCGTGAAGTCAGTTCTCCTCTCTGGGCCCATCTCACCGTTTGCCAGTGGGAGGACGGGACTCATGGTTTCTCAGGGCCTTCATGAAGCGAATCACTTAACCCCTCTGTGCTCAGTTTCCTCATCTGCAAGATGTCTGTAGGCATCCTTCTTGGGCCTACCCGCCCGGGCTGTTCTGGGAGATCAAACGGGTCCCTCTCCTGCTCTGAGAAGCACAGATAATTCCTAAGCCTTTCCTGTTCCACTGTGGAAAGCATTATGCGATTTCTTTTTTTCCCCAGCACCGTCATCTTCCCCCATTCCATTTCGCTGAGACTAATACTTAAATTGATTTACATTCCCTGAGGACGCAGTGCATGATGGTGAGGCTAGAGAATTCCGGTGGCCAGGGGATGTCAGCCAGGATGTGAATGCCTCAGCGATCACCCCAAAGTGGTGGATAATCCACACCAGAGAATGATAAGGGGCTATGAGCCTGGTGGGGCTTGGGGGCATCTCTGCAGGTGTGGGGCCCTCTCCTGTCCTGTGAGGGACCTGGTACAGGGGCACATGACCAGGCTGGGGCACTGCTCCTTTTCGGGAGCCTAGCTCGGAGCAGATACCCCTCTCTGAGCGCCCACAGTCTCCCTGGCCAATCCTGGCACTGCACCAGCCCAGGAATGATACTGGGAGGGACTCCTGTCCTTCGGGAGGGAGGGCCGGCCTTTGTGGAACCTCGGCCCCAGGGTCTCCAGCCTGCACGGTCCACCCCCGCCCCGCTGTGGGTCCTCTGCTGCACTGGCTGGACAGGCGAGGACTGGCCCTTGGACTATGCCTCCCTCAGCCCTGGACAAAGACATCCCCGCTTGCCTCTTTTTGTGGACCTTGCCTCTTCCCCAGCTGCTGCACCCTCCCCCCGGACATGTCCTCCTCTCCCTCTCAGGCCAATGGCCTGTCTTCTGCAGGTGAGCCTGCTCTAAGTCACCTCCCCAGGGGGATCTGGGGTGTGCCAGTCTGCCATTCTGGAAGGTGCTGCCTCCTTCCTAGAGGAGTTGAGGGTGTCCTGTCCAAAGCCCAGAGCCTCAATGTGGACCCCACAGCATCCTGCTGGTAAGAAACTGTCCCCTTCCCCCAACCCAAACCTGGGAGCCCCCAGGCCCTTGTGCCCCAGTCCTGCTCTCTTCCCTACTCACCGGGCACCCACCTCAATTCTCTTCTGGTGTCCCAGGAACCTGCGCCTGCTCACCAGCCACCCCAGCTGGCCCTGCTCTGCCTGCCGCCTCACCTCAGCTCTCCTGCCCCAGTCCTTCTCCCACCGGAGACACTACGCGTGCATTTATTATGTGCACGTGCATTTCCGTGGGCATGAATGCAAGCTTGGGAGTCTTCTTATATATGTAGTATCTGCCCATGGCTGTGCATATTCTCCTGTGCGTGCCCCTGCACACGTATGTGTGTGCACATGTGTGTCTGTGCACACGTATCCTGGCTGCACTTGTGTGTGTCTGACTGTAGGTGATGTTGGAGGTGGGGAGCTGTCCATGCATGTGAGTCTCTACAGGCCTGAGTCTGTGTGTGTAAATCCTGATGTGAGTCTGTGTGTGTAAATCCTGATGTGAGTTCGTGTGTGCATGTGTGCTTTCGGGGACGGCTATGTCTCTGAGCTGTTCGTGCGTGAGGGGGTGGATCTTTGGCGTATCTGAGTGTGGATGAGGAACACCGGCGCTGGAGCTCCCTCGTGTGTGGAAGAAGTTCATCCTGCCAGGGCAAGAACACAGCTCTGGACCCAGCTGTAGATCCTGCCCCTGGATCCTGCCCAGAGCACCACGTTGGGCCTCCTCTGGGCTGAGCTGTAGGAGCAGAGGAGATCCTGGGGGATAGGAGGTGGGGTGCAGAACAGAACCCAGGGCAGCATCCGGGGCTGGACCTGGACTTCAGTGGGGCTAACTGTATGTGTGTGTGTGTGTGTGTGCGCACATGTGTGTGCACATGTGCAGATGTGAGGCCCTGGGTGTTGAGGAACCCTGATGGGTGTCTCGTCCCAGCTTTCCTTGTTCCCTCCCACCACCAGGAGGTCACCTCCCAGACCTTTTTTGTCCTGACTGCTCAGCCCACGCTCCTGCTCCTGCCCCCCACCCCTGGGTCCCCTGAGTGACAGGACTGCCCCAGCCTTGCCCCTGGACAGGACTCTGCTCTCCAGGGCCTTGCCTGCCTCAGCCCCTCTGCAGCCCCGTGGCCTGCTCGTCACTGTCCCCTCCTCCCAAGGCCACCCTCCCGCCCCTCCCCTCCAGCAGTGACTTCCCCAGCCGTCCAGCCCTCCCACCTAAGACTCTCACTCCCTGCCCCTCTCTCCGGCTTCCCGCAATCCGCTCCTGCTCTCTGCTCCTCCTTCCTTAGTTCTTGGTCTCCTTTCTCAATGGCACCCCTTCCCTCTTCTTCTTCAGCCTTCTGAACCTCATCTCGCATCCCTGTGTCCCTCTGTTCTCTGTCCTCTGTCCCTGCCATGTCCCCTGGTCCTGTCCCCTCTCTCCTCTATACCTCTTCTCTTGTCTTCTGTACCCAGTCCTGTTCCCTCATCCCCAGGGTCCAACCCTCAGTTCTCCGTCCCCAGCTCCCAATCCCTCAGTCCTATCCTCCCTCCCCGTCCCCCCAGACCCCGGGGGCCTCTGTCCCCCATCCTCAAGCCCTCGGGTCCGGGTTCCTATCCCCCAGTCCTGTCCCCATCTCCATCGCGCTGTCCC
>NC_058406.1:16164023-16190968 GCF_002201575.2 Neomonachus schauinslandi | reverse complement strand
GCCACCGCGCGCCGAGCCGCGCTCAGGACGCCCCCCGCGACACCGGGACGCGTGGACACTCACGCACAGGCGAGGCGTCCTCCCGCACACTCACGCTTACACGCATGACCCTCAGACACACGCGCCCGAAGTGCCTCGCGCGGTGACACCCTCGGATGCACCCTCGCTAGTTCCCGCGGCAGAGGCTCAGAGACCAATTCAGAAGCACTTTGGGGTAAAACTCTCTCCCCCTCGCCTCCCACAGCCCAATGAGAGGGCATGAAGAAGGCACCCCGAGTTTAGGGAGCGGTAGAGTGCAGTGGTCGGGAGCGCAGGCTCAGACACCAGACACGTACAGGGTTTTAAATCCTGGCTGTGTGGCCTTGGGCATGTTTCTTAGCCTCTCTGAGCCTCAACTTCGGTATCTGTAAAACAGGAACAACCGTCTCTATGTCCTCCGGTTGTTATGAGAATCCTGTTCAAGGACTCAAGTAAGGGTCCAGCATACTGCCAGGCACACTGCCAGGTGCCCAGTAATGGCAGCCGTTCCAGATGATGGTGATTATCGTTCCCTGTGTTTCCCTCCCCTGACTTCCCCCACCTCCAGTTCCATTCCCAGCAGTAGGGATCCCATCCTAGGAGGGCTACAGGCTGTGTGCAGACAGCAGAGACAGGGATGTGGGGCCTCCCT
This sequence comes from Neomonachus schauinslandi, assembly GCF_002201575.2. Lineage (NCBI taxonomy): Eukaryota > Metazoa > Chordata > Mammalia > Carnivora > Phocidae > Neomonachus > Neomonachus schauinslandi. Next base: position 16,190,298 of record NC_058406.1, on the reverse strand, counting down.
CCCGGGGCCCTGCCTACCACCTTCAAGCTCCCTGAGCACCTGGAGGGCCAAGCTGTCCAGGAGGCAGATAAGAGACCTACAGCTCCTAGAGGGCTGGCCCTCAAGTTGGGACTCTGCCTCTGACTTTGCTGGCACAGACCGTTGCTCAGCTCTCTCCAACTGCACTCCCAGCCCTTGAACTCACTGGGAAGAGTTGGTTGGACCCCTGGCTGGAGGTTACATAGAATGATCAAGACCATTTGGGGAGGGCGTTCCAGACCCTGCTTTAGGCGCTTTATAAACTTGCTCTACTTTGAGCCTCACGCAGTCCTGCAGCGGAGGTGCAGCTAAGGAAACCGAAGTGAAGGAAGAGCATCATTCGCCTTACATCACACAGCTGGTTAAATGCTAGAGAGGAGCTCAGATCCAGATCCACTGGACTCTAAAACCCACTTCCTTCCTGTACATCTTTCTTAGTTACAGAAAGGGGGGAAATAGCTCAGATTAGGAGCCCTTTCCTAGCACCAACAGCTCAGAACAACTGTCTCAAAGACGAGGTAAGCCCCCTGTTCCCAGAGGCATTCAAGCAGACACTAGCTAAAGGCTGTTCAGGGATACTGTGAAGGGGGTGGGGGTTAGAGGGAGCAGATTGGACTAGACCCGGAGAGGCAAACTCAAATGCCCACATGAGACAGGCGGGCATCCTTATGAAACCCACTGGGGGGGGGTCTTCTTAGCTCTAGCTCACATCGCTGTAGGGATGGGGGACCGATTTCTGTGCTTTCAAGTGAGGTTTTATAGCTGGAATCTTTATGTGCTATCTCCTAATATTTAAAGTTGGCAGCTAATGCAAACATTTTCATAACAACGCAGTTTGGGCAAGCCTGTGGTGGAGGGGCCACAGCTCCCAGGACTCTAGACCTCCCTGCAGGGCTCCTCAGGTGCAAGAGTTCGTGGCTGGCAACTCGCTCCTGGGGCACTGGGGAAGTGGGCGCGGCGGGACAGAAAGTGCACACAGAGTGCAGGATGCAGTCACCAGCACTCGTGGGCATCGCCTACCCCGGCCAGGGCTCCCAGAAATATTTATTGATGGGAGGAGGCTTTGCTGCGGGCTGGGGTTCTGCATTTCCAGGTCGAGGTGGAGCCAGCTGAGCCTGGGTTTTGCCCTTATTGCAGTCTCGTGGAGCTGGGGACTCCTTGAAGGACTCCGTAAGCATGAGGGGCGGTTCTCTGTCAGGGGTCTGCTCCATATTCCGAATGCTCTTTAGCGAAATTAGAACTGCATTTCACTGGAGTTCCATGGGGGTAAGAGCCGCTTGCTTTCAGGCGTCTCCTCGACCCCCAAAACTCCCAGGATGCCCCAGCCCTGGTGTGCCCTGTCCCGGGCCTCTCCCTCCCACCCTTTCCCCTCCACCTGTCCTTGTGCTGCAAAGTAGCAACTTGCCCACCCGCCAGTGGGGAGAAAGAAGCCATTAGACCCTTCTCCTAAAGAAATGGGTGTCTCAGGAGAGCCTTTGGGAAGATGGTGCCTTCTCTCCTCTCCTGAGTGGTCGGGCAGGCAGGGCAGCTGGGGAGGACCCCCCCCCCGGGCAGGGACAAGCCTTCCCCAGCGTCCCTGTCACCGTCAGCACATCTCCCGGGCTAGACTCTGCATCCCTTCTCTCATCCAATCCCTGCTTTTTCCCCATTTCAAAGGCAAGGAGAGTGAGATTCGTGAGGACGGAAGGAGGGAATAGGAAGCTCTGTGAGGTGCACGGGTGGGATCTGGGATGGCTGTGGTTAGCTTGTGTCTCCTCCCCGACCGGACTCTGAGCCTCTCAAGGGCAGCAGCCATGAAGGGTCCTGGCTGGGTGCTGCGGGAACGTTTGCTGAGTGAGTGAATGAATGAGCAGCCACCCAAGGGGCCCACGCCTCACTGGCCAAGTGCTTGAGGCCACCGTTGCCGAAGGCCATTTCTGGGCTGCAGGACAGCTTGCTTTCTAGAACACTGTGCAGGTATGCTAGCTAGCCCTGCTAGGTGGGCTTGACCTCAACTCTCCGAGGGGTGAATCTGAACAGTGCTCACCTCACCTTCTCCCACCAGCACGTGGGCCCCTTGGGACTTCGCTCCAACGGAACAGGCAAGGTGCGGGGCGAGTGGGGAGAACTGGACCTGGCCAAGCAGGACAGCCTCTGACTCCTTCCCCCACTTCATGGCTCCTCCCCCAACCCACGACTTTTTGACTTTTCCATCCAGGAGTGGGAAGGAAGGTTGAAGGGAGCATGACAAAAGCCCCATGACATTCTCCATTTCCTGGGAGAAATACCCTCTCAGGAGTATTTATTCTCACTTTGCCTTTTGGAGCCTCAGTTTCCCTGACTACATGAGGATGATGAGGATGTGCAACTCAAAGGGTTGCTATGAGGCTCACATGAGTGAGTTGCACACATGCTTGGCAACCTGTCAAGAGATCTGGGGTGGGAAGGGGCTACTGTATTTGAGAGGATGGGGCTGGCTCTGGGCAGTCCTACACCCCAAGGGAAGAACTCCGCGGGGCGCCCCTTCAGGGACAAGTAGAAGAGATGCTCTGGTGAGAGGTGGGTGGGTGTGAGTGCTCGGAGCGGGGACAGTGGTTTGTGGTTCACCCCCACTCTAAGCCCTGCCCTGGACGTCTTGTTGCCCCAGGCTGTCTCACCCAGACTCCTGCAGAGAAGCCCACCCCACAGTCCCTTCTCACCCTCCACTGTCAGGGGACTGGAGGGGGGCACATTCCTCACCTTTGCATATAGAAACTTTGCCTTCTCCCCAGGCTGGAGGATGGAGCCCTTGGGAGGTCTTAGGAAGAGTCAGATTCCTGGCATGAGGCCCATGTTGCCTCTTCACTTAGGGCCTCAGTGTTCCCATCTGTAATGTGCCCACTGCACCTGTTTTCCCGAGTTGTAACCGGCACGGAGGGAACGTGGTGCTGGCACTCCACTGGAGATCTGACCACCGCCCCCCCCAGGAACATGCTCGCAGGCTAGAGGGGAGGCAGCCCCCCAAACACGACGGAGGAAGTAGCTCACGTTACATAGGAAAGATTCACCCGGAACGTGGGCAATGTGTTTACACTTCATACTTTGCCTGTAGAGCTGGGGCAGGAAAGCCTAAGACAAACCTGTCAGGTAGAAATAGAGTGAGCGCCACATTTATAATTCACATTTTTTCTAGTAGCCATATTATAAAAGTAACAAGAAATAGGCCGCATCGAACATCATAATATATTTGTTGAGTGAATGTTGCCTGGTATGCAATTTTAATTTACTAATCAATTCACTAATTCAACAACTCTGTTGCCAGGTGCTGGGATGAAGATGGTGGGGCCACACGGACGTGGTCCCCATTCTCCCGGATCTTCAGCCTACCGGGGAAGCAGATAATTAACTAGGCAATTACAAAATTCCTTTTCACATAAGGGAATATTTCAGAAACTGTAGGAAAACTTAAAATAAAATTTACAATTTAAACTATTTAAAAAAAAAAAGTCCTCTTTAAGCAAAAAATACTGAATGTAATTTAGCCCTTGCTCGGTGGCTCAGAATCATCCCTGTGAACAAAGAATCCTTGAATATTGATGTGGGAAAGGACTTCGAGATGAGTTCGTCCCAGCCACCGGTGGTGGGCCAGTGTGGGCCAGAGGCCCCTGCAGGCCAACTGATGGCGGGCTGACCCACCTTGATGTGACCCCGGGCTTCTCTGCTTCCCTGGTGTGACCGCGTCTTCCCCGGCTCCCCGCTGCTGGGCTCCTGCCTCTGCGTGTCCCGACGGCCTCCTGAGCTGCTGCTTCTTTTTTTTTTAAAGATTTTATTTATTTATTTGACAGAGAGAGACACAGTGAGAGCAGGATCACAAGCAGGGGGAGAGGGAGAGGGAGAGGGAGAAACAGGCTTCCCGCGGAGCAGGGAGCCCGATGCGGGGCTCGATCCCAGGACCCTGGGATCATGACCTGAGCCGAAGGCAGACGCTTAACGACTGAGCCACCCAGGCGCCCCTGAGCTGCTGCTTCTAAGGTGGCCTGAAAAAACACGAACGCTATTAGAATTGTACGTAGAGTAAGACTCAGTGGGCTCTAAGCGAGGGGCTCCTCTGTTAGTGGAGACCGAGTTTAATGTCAGTGAGGTGGTGGCTCAGAGGTCTCTTCAGGTATCTCTCACTGTTCTCAGGAGATTTGTTCTCAGGTTGGAGGGTAAATGAGGTGTTGTTATAAATACCTAAGAGGCTTATTAATGGCCAGGCATGCACAGACTAATTGTTTCCTCCTGTTTATATATAATCAATCACTTCCACAGTTTGGAGCCACGGGAAGCAGCAGAACAGGGGGGAAGGAGGACCACACTGGGATGGGTCTCTGAGATCTGGGCTGCTTATTCCTCGTGCACAAGTCTTTCCTGTCCCGAGAAACCAAACCACGCCATCCCTTTGTCCCTCACTCCCCTGGCCTATGCTGTCTCCCTCTCTCCTCCCCGTTCCCAGGAAACTTCTTGAAGGAACTGTGTATTCCACAGACTCCACGGCTTTCTCTCTCAGTCCCGCCTCAACGCCCATCACCTCCACTGCCCCTCAAACACCACCTGCCCCAGACCCACGCACCCGCTTCTCTGCCCTGTGCCTGGCCTCGGTTGGCATTACCATCTACCCAGCTGCACAAGTCAGGAAACTGAACTTTGTACCTCCTTCTCCATCAGCCAAGTATCCAGGACATCCCAAATCCTTTGATTTTACCACCAAAACATACCTTGAATCCACCTCCTCCTCACCATGGCTACCAGCCTGGTCTGAGCTGCCCTCACCTCTCACCGGGGTGATTGGCTCCGTGCACCCTCCCTGGGTCCCTTCAGCCACACCCCACACTGTAGTCAGAAGGCCATTCAGTGCCAAAGATCATGATCAGCCACTGCCCCACACCTTCTCCTCCCCTGAGTAGAGCCTTTCCAGAGCCTTCTACTCTTCTCTCTGGATAAAGACCCAAATCCTTAGCACACCTGCAAGGCCCAGTGCAGATGGTCTGGACATTCTCCAGGCACCTGCTCTTCCCCTTCTGTACTTTCTTGAATGTACTGTGCCCCCTCTTGCACACAGACTTTGTCCTCAGGTCCCTCTTCTGGAACATTCTCCTACCTCTGTACCCCCTGTTCATCCTCAGGGAGCCCTGCCTGAGCCCTGGCCCAGGTCAGCACTCTCGCAGAATCTTGCCCATCTCCAGCAGCACCCTTGGCTCAGTTCGGAATCTTACCTGCACGTATCTGATTCCTTGATTCGAGACACCATCTTGTGAGAGCAGGGACTTCCTCTGCTCCTCCTGGGCACCAAACCTTCAACATTTGGCACACTCCGTAAGGGCTTTTTTGCCCCGTCCCTGGCTCCCCTTTGAGCCCTGCCCAGGCCTGGAACTAGAGCTAGATTCCCTTTGCTACTAACTGCCTATGTAACTTTAGACCACTCTCGGTACCTCTCTGGGGCGCTGCTCAGCCTGGGTGAAGGTCTCTAAGGGCTCTGAATATCTAGGATGACATGGCCCAGTATTCACTATACCTGTTAATCTTAACCACAGCCTTTTGAAGTAAGTTCTATTATTATCTATACTTTATAAATGAGAATAATCGGGGATGGGGGGAGGTGACATATTTGTCCAAGATGCCACAGCCACTAAGTGGCGGGTTGGGATTTGAATTCACATCTGTGTTTCCAGAGCCCACGCATTTAGTCGTGAGGCATTGGAAGCGGGGAGAGTGGTGGGTGCTCAGAAGAGGGGAAAGTACAGAACTTGGGGGTTGGTCTCAGGGAGGGAGAAAGCAGATGCCATGTTGGCTACTGATTTGTGGGTTACCCGGTGCATGTGCTGACCCTTCCCTAAGCCCCTCAGACTTCTGGGGGAAGGTAAAGGAGCTCGTGGCCCCAAGGAGAGGCCACGGCTGGGCAACCACAGGGGATGGGGCAGGGAGGTTCTGCTAAGTCTGGGGTCTGCAGGGCCCCGTACCCTTTGGGAAGGCTGGATTATGGGGCCAGGCCTGGGGCCAGGGCCAAACGGGGCCTGACCTTTCAGCTTGACCATGGGGTGGAGCAGGGACCCTCCCTATGGAGTATCAGGATGGGGCTCCTGGCAGCAGGTGGGGGAAAGTCTCTAAATGTGTTGGGAGGCAGCAAAGAGCTTGGGCTCTGGAGTCAGACCTGGTTGGGATCCCCAGGCCTGATACTCGCTGTGCGCTCTGTGGTTTCGGGAAATCACTTTCCCTCTCTGAGCCTCAGGCCCCGATCTGTCAAATGGGGACACCACCGCTGCCCTCATATTATGAAGATTGAAAGGGTTCCTGGTACACAGTAGGCCCTCCTGCATCTCAGCCTCCCCCCCCCCCCCCCCCCCCCCCCCGCCCAACCCCAAGACCTCCCTCAGGGAGCAGGAGGGATCAGCCATGGCTCATGATCAGAAAGAGGAGTATTAATATCCCTGATATTAAAAAATAACCTTATCATCATTCTGCCTTGTCGGGAGGAGATGAGCCCACATCAGCATTCTGACAGATGGGAACAGCTCTCTGTGTTTGCGGGTATTTGCGGGAGAGAGAGACAGAGAAGGAGAGAGGGAGGGAAGGAGGAAAGGAGGGAAGGAGAGAGAGGGAGGGAGAGCTCGAGCACACAGTGTGAGCGAGCGCGAGTGAGCCTGGGTGACAGTGCCTTGTGGGTGGGGAGGCCGGGGCTGTGTGGGTGTGAGTGTATGGGCGGGTGGGTGGCGGGGGCACCTCTCCAGAGCAGAGGAATAGTTTTAGGAGGGTGACTTGGTAATACCCATTATTGAAAGTATTGAAATGCTAACCAGCTCCAAAGATCTCTGTCTGATTTTCATTAAAGCTGCTGAGGCAGAGGGTGTGCTGGGAGGGGCGGCAGCTGCCGGGGAAGGTCTGATGACAGGAGCCAAAGCCAGGGTCATGACCACCTTCCCAGCCACCACCGCTATTATTGTCACTAGTCACCGCGGCCCAGAGGGAGCCCTGGCCCTGCGTTAGGCCATCCTGGTCACTGAGCCGCCAGGTCGCTGAGCTGAACCCAGGGCTGCCACCCACTGCTCCGTGTGGGCCGATCGTCCTCCCCCCGCCTCCTGGGCCCCCATGCTCCTCTGTCGTAGGAGCGAAGAACCCCTGTCCCACCTCTGTCCCATTCCTTCCATCCATGGTTTTTTTTTTTTTTTTTTTTTTAAGATTTTATTTATTTATTTGACAGAGAGAGAGACAGCGAGAGCAGGAACACAAGCAGGGGGAGTGGGAGAGGGAGAAGCAGGCTTCCCGCCGAGCAGGGAGCCCGACGTGGGACTGACCTGAGCCGAAGGCAGACGCTTAGCGACTGAGCCACCCAGGCGCCCTTCGTCCATGGTTTCTGAGGCCGGGTGATGTCGGGGCAGGGGCCGGTGGTGCTCTCCGGGAACTGCTAGTCTGACCTGGAATAGGCCATTTCCAGAGGGTGGGTGGGAACTCCGAGAAGCTAAGGAAGGGTCAAAAGGAAGGAATGCTAAACAGCATGGTGATGGTGTACATGTGGGGAGGAGGAGGGGAGTCCTTACAGGCCCAGAGAGGGTAGCTGATTTCCCCAAGGTCACACAACCAGCAGCAAATGTGGGACCAGAACCCAATTGCCCAGCTCCTCGTCCAGTGCTTCACACGAGACCATCTCACCGTGGAGCAGCCAGAACGTGGAGAAAGGGCAGGGCTGTAGGTTTGCTCACATGTCAGCCTTGGGGCGAGGCAGGGTGGGGGAGTCTCTGTCCTGCTCCCCAGCAGGGCAGGAGGAAATAGTCAGCTGGAAGGGGTCCTCATTTGTGGGGTACCCATGGTAGGCTGGATGCTTTGCAGTTCCCCTCTCTTCCAGTAACCTCGCTCCAAGGTTTCAGGGGTATCATGCCTCTTACACTAGGCTCCTGGAAGGCTCAGAGGGGGAGAGCAAGCTTCCAAGGTCACCCAGCCAAGGAAGCAGGCAAACTGAGAAGTGAACCCAGGGCTATTGGATCCTCAGATCTGGGTTTGTCCCCCTTGGCCAGACAACCCCCTGGGGGCAGGTTTCTTGGGAAGGAGACAGAGTGTAACTTGGAAGCTGGAGACCCTCAGTGGCTTGGGGTCACCTAGAAGGAGCTCCCAAGGGTCTAGTTTGATTTGGAATTGTTCCCAAAGCAGATTTACTCCCTGGGATGCAAGTGGAAGGGGGGCTGAGAGCACGGGGCTGCTGGGGGCCCAAGCTGTTTGAATTCTAGCCAGGCTGTTCCCACTCCTGGCCCAAGGTCATTTGTTCGGGGAAGAAAGCAGCTTCTCAGCCCTGCGTGCCCCGCCCTCCCTGCTCTGAGCTGGGAGCTGGGGGAGGCTGAAGGACAATGTTCCCGGTGAAAGCAGATTACCCCGCCAGTGTGAGGGGGCCGGCTGGGCGGGATGGCACTGTGGTGACAGGTCCATCAGGCACCTCTCTGAGGGGATGTTTCCTGGGGCTCCTGGTGACAGGCCCGGGCTGTGGAGGGAGTGCTGATGAGGTGGAGACAGCCTGGCCCCATGGCTTGGAGACAGCGATCCAGCTCTGGCCTCTGGGCAGGGCCTCAGACTCTCTGATGCCTCCTCCTTGAAGCCCTGGGAATCACCCAGTCACCGGCCTGGTCCCGGCTTTGGACCGTCCACTGCATCTCTCCCCTCTTCAACTCCATCGCCTCCCCCTCTCCTGGCCTCGGCCTCCCTGCCTCCAGGTGCCCCACCTCCAACCCGGCTCCCACGCACATCCAGGGGAATCTTTCTGAACGGCCACATGCCCCTGCTTACCGTGTGCAGCGAGCCCACTGCCCCAGGAGAAGGCTCAGCTCCTCGGCCTGCAAAGCCAAGCCCTTCGTGGTATGGCTTCTGCTTCTCTCTGGGGCTACATCTCACACCCTTCTCTCTCTGCTCCAGACCCTTGCATGTGGCACCCTGACGCGCCCTGCCACCTCCCCATGGGGCCTAACCTCTACTCCTCCCACAAGTCTCAGCTCAGACTCACCTCCTCCTTGAGGCCTTCCTTGAACAGAAGCCCTGCAGTCTGGGTTAGGGCCCCCCAGGTCCCCGGCACTTACCACTTCGTCATCCTCCCCGTCCTGATGTGTGGCTGCGGTAGGCTCTCACGGGTGCGGGGCATGTGCTGAGCACCCACATTCTTTTTTTGTTTGTTTGTTTGTTTGTTTGTTTTTTATTCTATGTTAATCCCCATACATTACATCATTAGTTTTAGATGTAGTGTTCCATGATTCATTGTTTGGAGCACCCACATTCTTCATTCCCTCCTGGCTCTGACCAGAGCATGGTAAATGCCCATGTGGCCATCTCACCCAGCAAACTGGGGCGCCTTATGTTTACCCACTTTATAAAGGGGGTAGTGATTGCTCAAAGGCACCAGCAGGTAAGTGGCTGAAGTGAGCCAAGAATTCCAGGATCCCGACTGTCCACACTTGATGCCACATCCCACCTCTGGTATTTCAGCCTCTAAGAGTTTTCCCCGGTTCTGGCTGAAGGTCAGCCCTGTTCAGCCAGACTTTGGCAGGGACCAGCACACACACCCCCACCCCCCCATCCCCCGCCGCCGGCAGCTCTGGGCCTCTGAGCAGCTTCCCATGGAGGGTGGGGATTGGGGGGATGGGCAGGGGCAGGGAGGAGCCGAGGCTCCCAGGACAGCTGGGAATCCACAGCGTCTCCACTCTGGCTCTCCTGGCCCCATTTCTGCAGCCCCTCAGCAGATCCTGGAGTTCCTGACCTCGCTCAGGCGTGACCTCTGGGCTTCCGTCCGGATCTTGCCTTCCAATCTTGCCTCCCGCATGCAATCCTATCCCCACATTTCAGACTAGCCTCTTAGCCCCACCTCCCTGTGCTGGCTGGAGCCGGGAGGATAAGCGTTTCCGACCCTGGAGCCTGCCAGAAGCCCTGCCCCCAGGCCCTCGGTCTGGCCTTGAGCTTGTTCTGTCAGCCTGTCCCCCCCACCAGAGCTTTGAACCCCAACATGGCACTTAGTACTCTGGCCCTACCTCCTCTCCCCAGCACTGCTGAGGGGCTGGGTGGGGGGGTTGCTGGGGATGATGGAGTCGTCTCAGAAGGAAGAAGCTAAAGATGTAAACGAGCTCGTGAAATCCCCTATGACAGCCGTGACCACTGTGGCTCCAGCCATTAAGCACGAAGCTTTAGCGGCCCCCGAAATACACCTGGGGCACTTGTCAGCAGCTCTGGCTCATCACACGTGCAGGCTGTGCACACGCGTGCACACGCGTGCGTGCACACACAGGCTCAGGGAGTACCGCAGAGGGTGGGCTAGGGGATCCTGCGGAATGGTTCCAATAGTCCCCTGGGCCTAAGGATGGGGAGATGCGGGCCGGGGTGGAGGCCCTAGCCTGCGTCCCTCATGGCCGCCTCCTCTTTCGGATGGCGCTTTGTGTTTGCACAGTGCTCGCGCATCCCCTGCATCCTGCCCGGCAGCCTTGCTGTGGGTCAGATGCTGTTTAATAGCCATGCCTCTTCCTGCCCCATGGCTTGGGCTCCAAACACGCAGCGCGGTGCCCGGCCCGCCGCAGGCTCGGGACAGAGGCACCGAAGGGAGACAGGCAGTTGCATCAACCCTCGAGGATTTCTGAGAATCTGGCGCTTTGAGGCCCACGCAGCTGAGTCGAAAGCCCTGCCTGGGGAGTCTGGGCCCTGAGTTCTGGCCTCACCACTCACGCCTGTGTGACCAAGGCCTCCCCCTGTTGGACATTAGTTCCTTATGTGAAAAGTCCCTGGCCTGCCCTGGTCATCGGTCATCTGGGCCTGTGGCTCGGGCAGCCTGGCCAGCGATGGCGGCTTGGGCGCAGGGGCCACTTGGAGCCCGCTGGGCACTCGGGGCTGCGGCGGCTCCATGAGGGGAGCTTCCTCCATGGGCAATCATGTATCTTCACACAGCACTTAGCAAAGGCATGTGGAATATACTCAAGGAGAGTTGGTTAGGCCGAATGTAGCCACCAAATCCTGTAACAGTGAATTTTCAGGAAGCACTGGGCAATCTCTTCTAGGTCAATTCCCCACCAAGAGTCCTGTGTCCTGGCTCTTGCTTTCCTCTCCAGGTGAGGGTCTCACCACCCCTACTTCCAGTAGAAGACTCAGACTCTGAACTTCCAGTCCCTCCGCCCCGCCATCTGCTGTGCTCCCTCGGCTGGGACGCTCCTCTTCCCTTGCCCTGTCCCTTTGCCTGGGGAACTCAGCCTCGGCCTACTCAAACTTCTGGTCTCCAGAAAGCCCCCTCTGGTTCCCCACATCTGGGTGAGGCGTGTCTTCATGCCGCTCAGCCTTCTAAACTTCTGCCATCACAGAATGTATCACAGTGACATGTCCTTGCTGGACCCCATTTCTCCTCTCCAGGCACCTGGGGGCGTGAGGGGGCCGGGGTGGTGTCTCCTCCAAGGCTGGCCCGGCGCATGTGGGCATGGACCTGGACTTGCTGAAGGAACGAATGACCCAAGAGCAGCTCAGGGTTGCAGACGCTGGCGTATACTCCTGTGGCTCGCACTGGTTCCCACCTCAGGATGGTGGCCCCCACCTGCGGGCCTGCCACATGGGGCCAGTTCTGCCAAGACGCCTTCCGTGGGCTGCCTGTTCTGGAAAGCCCAGGGCTTCAGACAGGCTCAGCTGGGCCACTGTCCTTCTTAAGTGCCAGGGCAAAAAAGCAGGCTGCTCTCTCCCGGGGAACTGTTCCCTTCCTGGGCGGGCCCCTCTTGCCCACCCACGAGGGCCTCAGGGCCCAATCTTCTGTCTGACTCAGTTATTTTCCATCTTTCCAGGGGTCACCTGTCATAGATACGGGAAGCAAGGTGCCAAGAACATTTATTTGAACAGAAGACTCCCTGTCCTTGCCTGGTGGTAGCTTGTAATAAGACCAAACTGAAAGGGATTATCTGCGGTGGAAAAGGTCAGGCTGGAGGGACGGGTCATGGTGGGAAAGCAGGGAGGCCCTTCTGGAAGGTCCGATGACTCCAGGCAGGCAGAGGGAATGGTGATGGGCTCTCGATCAGCAGGCCGTGTCTGTCAGAAGGGCAGGCAGAGGGTTGCCCGGGGAAATTTAAGAGCAGGCAGGTGGCAAGGGGCAGGCTCAGGACCGAAGTCCAGACCCTGGGGTTGGGCACATTGAAGGGTGTCAGGAGGGGAGGATGCGGGGGGGGGGGGGCAGTCGGTAGGGAGGAGGCATGAGCAAGCTACTTAACCTCTCTGGCCCCATTTCCTCATCTGTAAAATGGGGATACTAGTAGCTTCCCCACGGGCAGTCTTGAGGATGAAATGGGCTTTCCTAAACACAGCTTAGAGCAACACCTGGTGCGTAAGCAACTGCGGGTCCGCGATGGCGGTTGCCAATCCCGCTCCAGGCTGCTGTTACGTTAGGGGAATGGTGATCACTTCCTGCGCAGCAACAGTGGGCAGGCGCCACTCATGTCATAGCTTGCTTCGCTCCCGGCACGCTGTGTGTGCAAAAACTCTCATCCCGGCTTGCAGAGGAGGCCCAGAGCCCTGGTCCCTTGCCTGGGTCACGAAGCTACTCAGCAGCAGAGAGCCAAGGACCCCAGAGCAGAGTCTGTGGAGAGTCCACACTCAGCCCTCTCCCCAGGGCCTCGGGCTCTCTGCCCAGGGCTCCTTCCTGATCCTTGGCCCCCGGTTTCCAGATTCCCACGGTTCGGTGGTGACCCGGGGAGAGTTGGGGGGCCTGGTGAGGCTGGTGGCTGACCCCGTAGCATGCTCTGAGGCGGCCCCCCGAGGGTGACCCCTGGAGGCTGGCCATGTAGGGAGCCCACTCCCAGTCCCTGGCATGGTGGCCCTGCCCAAACCCTCTGGCCACTCTCTCATTTCCAACAGGGACTCTTTAAAGAGCGATGACCAGCCTGCTAGGGGCTTCAAAGATAGTATTTGATGAGTTTTAGCAGCTTCAGCAAAACTCTAATTTGAATTTCAGGCGCTGGTGTGTGATTTCCTCGGTGACAGCTCCGAGGGATGCTCGGCTCAGCTGTCATCCAGTGGGGCCCCTGCTGGCTGCCGCCGCCGCCTGCCTTCCCAAGGAGGAGAGACGGCAGGCTGAGAGGAGCTGGGGCCCCACTGAAGCTCAGGGAGGAGAGGCACACGCCAGTGACAGGGAGAGGGCGGGCGAGGGAGGGGACCGGGGAGTAGAGACAGGAGCCCAGAGAAGCAGGAGGCTGGAGAGGAGGGAAAGGGAGTCTGGACAGGGGTGAGGTTGGGGGCTGGGAGGAGGAGAGGCACAGAGAACAACAGAGGCAGGAGGAGGGGAGATAAAACCCAGAGGGGAAAAGGCGAGAGAAGGAGGAGAGAGAGAGAGAGAGAGAGAGACAGACTGACAGCCAAAATCCAGACAAAGGAGTGAGCAAGAGAGACCTGACCAATAGTGGAGCCCAAACACAGAGGTGGAGATGGAGACCCAGGAAGACAGTAGAGGGCAGGGAAAGAGGGAGGGGAGGAGGACGAGGGGTGAATGGAGGATGGGAGAGGCGTGAGGAGACCCCGAGAAAGATGCCGTGGCCAACTCGAATTTGCTAAGCGAGCTCAGTGCCAGGCCCACGGGCAGGGTCGGGGTTCCAGGGGGAACTAGACAGACAGGGTTGGGGGCACTGGGAGGCAGAAGAGGAGAGTCCTGTCTCCCAGCCCCTCCCCTCCCGCAGCCTCTCCCCGCTCAGCTGACACTGCTATTCCAGGGGTGAGGGGTTAAGCCCTGTGTCTCCCACAGGGCTGCTCAGAAGCACCTTCCATCCCAGCCTGGGCCCTGCAATGGGGACCTTTGGGGCCCAACCCCAGGGCAGTGTGCAGAATGGACCTCATTTCAACGGAGCCGGCCCCACACATGTGCACGCACACACACGGGCACATACACATGTGGGCACACACACTTGAAACCCCCCCCGACACACACACACAGAGCACTGGGAAGGAGAGAGGAAAGGGAGACACAGAAGGAAAGAGGGATCTAGGAGTGAAGGAAAGGTCACTCCGTCTCTGAGCTGCATGCAGTTTCCTCCTCTGCAGAAACTCGGGAGAGAATTGCTCACACCCCGTGGAGTCTGGGGAGGGTGAGATGAGATCACTCATGCACAGGGTTCAGTCCTGCACTGGCTCGGGTGAATCTCAGCTGAAGGGACACCCAACCAAACATATGGACCCTGGCTTCTGAGGTCTCTTTTCCCAACGTGCGCTCTTCCTGGGGGAAGAGGAAGGCAGTGCCTATCACCCCTCCTTCTTCTCCTTCCAAGGTGAGCAAGGTGAGGAGGCGAGGAGGCAGGGAGGAGGGGAGGGGAGCCTTACGGGTAGCTCATACCTTCAAGGCCACGCAAGTCTCCAGCCTCAGAGCCCCTGTGACTGCGATCCAGGAGGGCACTCGGCCGGGTGGGGAGGGACTAGGAGGGACAGGCAGCCCCCAGTCCCCCACAGTGCTCCTGGGTGCATGGGAGTGAAGGTGGCGGGCAGGACAAGATGTGAGTTCCCACCCAGCACCGCCCAGTCCCACTGCGCTGGCAGCCACTGGCCATCGAGCCCTTGAAATGTGGGGACCCTGAATTAAAATGACTCTGTATGAAAAAAATCTAAAATATCTCATGAGTATTTTTATATTAATTACATGTTAAAATGAAAATAATTTGGATGCATTGGTTAAATAAAATATATGACCTTAATCTCACCTGTTCCTCTTACTCCTTTAATGTGGCTATTGGAAAATTTAAAATTCCATGTGGCTCATATTATCTGTCTGTGGGGCTGCACTGTTCTAGAACATCTAGACCTCCAAGACTCCGAGCCTCCAGGAGGAGGAGGAGACTGAGGCCCAGAAGGAAGGGGTCTTGCTCCAGGTCACACAGCTGGGAAGGGGCATCTGGAAGATGCATACTTAGCAATGGGGAGCAGAGCTGGGGAGACAAACACTGGTCTCTGGTGTTAGCGGGCTACCAGCTCGTCAGCAGGGAGTGAGAAGGCATAGGTCTCGAGGGTTCCAACAGCTGCAAGGAGGGTGAGGAGCTTGGACAGGCTCCTACCTGGGGTGGCGCAGGATCCCCACCGGGGCTCCTCCCCAAGGACTGAGGCCAGAGAGCCACTGCCACCGCGGAGGAGTGTGCTCGTTTACAAAGCCGGGGCCAGGGGGAGGCGTAGCCGAACGGTGGGCAGTTATGAAGCCTTCATAAAAGGCAGAATGGGAGCCCTGAGAATATGACCTATTCCTGGACGAAGACCCTCAGGGGACCCGGCAGAGGGCTGTGTGAAGAACAAAGCCAGCGCCCTCAGCCGAAGCTGGCTGGGTGACCCCGGGCCAGGCCGTGAGCCTCTCTGGGTGTCAGCTTCCTCGTTGGTCGCCTAGCGTCTGGAAGTGCAGGCTTTGGAACCCGACGAACCCGGCCACCGGCTCTGCCACTTATCAATGACCCTGAGCCGGTCACTTCAGCTCTCTGGGGCCCCCACTCTTCATCTGAAAGTGTGCCTAACTCCTAGCTCAAAGGATCGCTGGGAGGATGGGCAGATGACAGCCGGGCAGCGCTCAGCCCTGCCGGCACACGGCAAGTACCCGTTGGCTCGGCGAACAGCGGTGGGGCACCTGCGCTGGGAACCCAGCAGCGAGCAAGGCAGGCCAGGTCCCCCCACCGGCAGCGCGTCTGCCATAGGTGAGGAGAGAGACCAATGGGTATTATGAAAGCTTAGATCGCGATAAGCGCCATCAGAAAACCGAAGGAGGGCGGAAGGTGGACGGTGGCTCGGGACGGCTCTCGGCAGTGTGGACAGGGACCCCCACCTCCCTGTCCCCCCCACTCCAGGCGGGCTCTCCCAGCACAGCTGAGAGTCTCTGACACGGGACTTCCAGGGTTCCGTCCCAGCTCCACCGGCCAGCAGCTGTGTGACTTTGGGCAAGTTCCTTTCCTTCCCCAAGACCCCACTTCTTCACCTATATTGGGGATAGGAACACCGAGGCTGCACCTGCTCCTGGTGAGGGCCCCTCGGGCAGTCCACCCACTGAGGCCCCTCTGGCCAGGCCTGCACGGGTGAGCAGGGCAGCCACGGCGACAGTCCCAGGATCGGGGAAAGGAGAAGGGGCCCCAGAGCACAGAGGACGACGGATGGCGGCACTCCGGCCTGGGTCCGGGGAGCAGGGAGCCGCTCCTCCTTCTCGCCCCAGAAGTGGGGCTGGGCACACAGTGTGCGGCAGGGGCTTCGGGCAGTTTGAGAACCGGAGAGTGAAGTATGCAGAAGTGGGGAGCGATGAGGGGGCTGGCAGAGAGGAGAGGCCGGCCACGGTCGGCTCTGCGAGGGCCCTGCCTGGCTGACTTCATCTTGGCTGCTGTGCCGGGTGGAGCCAGGGCGAGACCAAGTCAGATCCCTCTGACAGTTGAAAGGTCTGTGAAGACAGCTTTCGGGCCCCTCCGGCCTTCCCGTTTCTGGCTCCGGGTCTCCAGGGCCCCTGGCTGTCCCCCTCCCACCTCTTCAGCACGCCCTGTACTTGGAAATGAGAGACTGTGGCTCTCAGATGGACAGCCAGAGCCGTCCACAGGAAAGCTGAGCACAGAGCACCTGTCGGGGCCGGGCCTCTGCCTCCCTAAACCCACCCCTACCTGTGTCTTCTCACCCCACCCATGCCTGCTTTCAGCCAGTGGGTTCAAACTCCAGCTCCCCCCCTTACTCCCAGCGTGGTCTTCGGCAAATGACTTTGTGCCTCAGTCCCTCACCTATAAAATATATGCAAATTGGTGAAGTCCTGCTTGGACTAGTCTCTGGAACCTTCCTGATGCTAGGACCCCACCTCTACCCCCTGCCCCTGGCATGGCTCTTGTTGTTGGGTATAATGATTGCCTATTTTCCTGTCTTCCCTTCACTAGATTATGGCCTTGAGGGCAGTGTCCCTTACTTAGCTTGGTCCCCTCTGTCCCCAGCACCAGAACTGAGCCCTCTATTATTGTGTGGTCAAATGAGTGTGTGCTCTAAGCCCTGACCCTCCTCTCCTTCCCTTACCTAGTGCTTCTTATCCTTTTATTTCAGGATTGCTCCCCATGGAGTCTTGTAAGACATTTTCTCCCCTCATCTCCACCCCTATGAAATTCTAGTACAGATATACTGTCTATCAGTGTATGTACTATACACGTAAAGAGTATGATTTTCACCCTCCAACAGCCGATTATCATCCGCCGGAGAATGCAAGCCTTAACCCAAGTCACTTGTGCGTCCTGTGGACTGCAAGCCACCTTGCTAGGTTGACTTAATTGCTTCATCACAGTTAATCACTTCTTGATGGAACATGAAGAGAGCAACATTGATGTCAGGGCACATGTGCTGTTCAGATGGGTGTCCTGGGAGCAGGAAGCTCTGCCCAAACTGTGGGGGCCCAGCTCAGAAGAGGGCAAGGGCAAGCTGGCCTCACTGGGCTTATGGGAGGTCTCAGTTGGTGAGGCTCTTAAAGACTGTCTGGTCCAAACTAATTTTACTGATGGAGAGATTGAGGCCAAAGAATGCATGTGGAGGCATGGGGGGTAGAGAATTTGTAACCAGATTGTGAGTCTGTTGAGGGGAGGCTACGTCTTACTCGTTCCTGAATCCCGCCCACCCCTCCCCCACCTGGCACCTGACATTGTGTCTGACCAGAGTTAGATATGCAGGGCGTGGTGGATAAATGGATGGATGGATGGATGGATGGATGGATGGATGGATGGATGGACAAAGGAAGAGCAGACTGATGCCCAGTCTTTTCCCCACACTAAGGAAGTGGAGTCCAACCTGCAGCTCAGGTCTCTAGAAAGCTCTGGTGATGCCAGGTGCCAGGTGAGCCTCAGAAAACAAAATAGGAACGCTGGACAGAGTGGTCTCTAATGCCCTTGACTGCAGACTCACACTTCCACTGCCTACCCTACACCTCTACTTGGGCATTTAATAGACATCTCAAACCTAGCAAGCCCCAAAGTCAACTCCTTGTCTTCCCTCCAAGACTCGCCTTCCTGTGGCTCTCCCCATCAAAGCACATAGCTAATTTCACACCAACAGTCTTGGGAATCACCCTTGGCTCCTCTGTCTTCCCCTCGGATCCCACATCCAGTCCATCAGCAGATTCTATTGGCTCTACTTTCAGCGTCTGACCACTCCTCACCACCACCCCAGTACAAGCCATCATCCCTTTCCCTTGTTTGGCTAACAAATGAGCCACTCAGAAACTGACTTTGGTCACAGTCTCATTTTCATTTTAAAATTTCGAGCAATTCTGCTGTGATGAGATATGATAATAGCCCTTAAGTAATCCCCTAGGATTCACCCTTCTCCCCATATTTATTCTCTACCCATAGCTGCAGCACCACACCTAAAATCTGCCAGTGGCTGGATCCTTAATGTGACCTCAAAGGTCCTACATCCTCTGGACCCTGATTTTTTCCCCTAGCTTTCTCTCCCACTACTCTCTCCCTTGCCCACTCTGCTCTGGCCACATGGCCTCTTCAGTATTCCTCAAGCAGGCCATGTGTACTCCTGCCTCAGGGCCCTTGCACTGGTTGTTCTCTCTGCTGAGGGGGTGAGGGTCACTCCCCTGGACACTCACACAGTCAATCCCTTAAGCCATCAGGTCTTTGCTGAAGTCATTTGCTAAGCGAGGCCTTTCCTGGCCACCTCACCTGAAACTACATCATTACGACATTGCCAATGTTCTCCTTGACACTCTGCATTATCTAGCATCCTACATACTTTACTTATGGTCTGTCTCCCATACTAAAATATGAGAGCAGGGATCTTATTCTGTTCCATTCACTGTGGTGTCTCTAGAGCCCAGAACATGGGCTAGCCCTTAGTAAGTGCTAGATCGATAACTGTTGAGTGAATGAATGAATGAATTCTGGTCTGGGGATGTGGGAGGGGTGTGGCAGGGGCCATGCCTGGCCCGGGAAGCCTTAGGCATGGCATGATCTTTGTTCTTTGGCCTTTTCATGTGCCCTTTGTACTCAGTCACTCACCAGAGACCCAGGGCTCTGTGGAGGGTTCAGACATGAACACAGACAAATACCATATAATCCCACTTCTGTGAGGAACCCAGATGGATTCATAGAGAGGGGGAGTAGAGTGGTTTCCAGGGCCTGGGAGAAGGGGGGCGGTGGGAGTGATACTAACAGATTTGGGGCTTCTTTCAGGGGTGATGAACATGTTTAGTGGGTAGAGTTTCGATATGAAATGATGAGAAAGTTCTGGAGATGGATGGTGGTGATGGTTGCACAACAGTGTGAATGTACTCAATGCCATGGAAATTTACGCTTAAAAATGGCTAAAATGAAAAATTTTTTTGTTATGTATATTTTACCACAAAAAAAGGCAAAAAAAAAAAAAAACACAAAAAAACAGAGATTACCACATGCTCAGTATTGTAGGTCACACAAGGTAACACAAGAGAAGTCCAGAAGACACTTTGGCTGGCGAGACTGGGGGCAACTTTCTGGAGTGGGCGATATTTGGGATGGGCCTTGAAGGACGCAGAGAAGGTGGGTGGGAAAAGTCTGGCAGAGGACGTGGCTGGGTTGGGGGAAGAGGAAGGCCAGGAGCTAAGTTTGGCCCTGTGTACATGTGCTTGGCTGGGGTACATGCGGCCCCATGCCGGGAACCTTGAAGCCCTTTCACGTCCCCCTGCCAGCCTGGGTCTGAGCCCCTAGGAAGGCTTGTGGGGAAGCTTCTGACCAGGAAATAGGGGGCAGCTCATGGTATCTGGAGGATCCTATCTCCTCAGGCCTGCCAAGTGGAGGGTGAGGGCGCCCCCACAAAGCCAGGGTTCTGGGCTTGCTCACCGGCCAGGTAGGCCTCACCTGGATGACTCGGGGCACAGAAACACCGGGCCTCAGGCCTTGACTCTCCCTGTTAGTGCTGAGGGCACAGCGTCAGCAGTCAGGGTAGAGCAAGCCCGGACTCCCTCCTCGCTGTTGCCCTGCGGCCGCCACAGTCCAAACTGCAAAGCAGAGCCTCCCCCTGCAACAGCTGCCCTTTCTAGGGTCAGGCCCAGGGAAGCGAGGAATAACCACTCACTGAGTCCCCTCTGTGCCCGGCACCACATGTTAATTTATAATCCCGAGCGAGAGGCAAGGACTGTCCCCCTCCCCATTTCACAGGGAAGGAAAAGAGGGCTCAGCGAGGCCAAGCGGCCTGCCCGAAGCCAGAACACTCAGGTTGGCATCTGACCCTCTGACTCCCGGGCCGTGGGGCTACCGTGAGCTCTAGGCTTGCTTCAGACTGGGGCTCGCCGGGAGGGCAGAGCCACTGTCCCTGTGTCCCCCTCTCCTCCTGGGCCAGCATTTTGGCCCAAAGAGGACGTGTTTCCGCTCCCACTTGAGGTACAGCTGGGGTGCTGCACTGCCGAGGGCCCTTACTGCATGCCTACCGGGCGGCAGCCCCGGGCCGGGCTCAGTGCGTGCAGCTCTCTGCAGGGCCACCGCCACCGCCGATGAGGAAACCGAGGCTCAGCGACAAGTCGTACCACGTGACAGTGGCAGAGCCGGGCCCAGAACCCTGACTTCTCCACGACCAGGGCTATGTAGGGGATCCCAGACCACTGGAGAGGGGCCCTTAGAGGTTGTCCAATCCAGTCACTGGGCGGGGGCTGCTGGAGAGACTCGTCCAATGTCACGTGCGGCTCGTGGGTGACAACGCATTTAGCTTTCCCAAGGCTTCCGTTACAAACGTGCTGATGCGTTGCCACAAATCTTGTTAGTTCCAAGATAAACAAAAGTCGCATGTAAATTTATGGTATGCTTTAAAAAAAAAGTGCTTAATTGAGGCAAGTACCTCCTAGTACATAGTCATCAGAATGTCACAGACACAGAGGGTGAGCCTGCCCCGGGCGCACGATGGGCCCCGGCCGCTCACTCTATGAGGACAAGATTGGCCCCCGGGGCAGCACGCTCGGTGTAATGGTGTCCTCTCAAAGATGTGGAAGGGAGAGGGTTACCTGGCTGCCCTGTGGCACCTTGTTTCAGGTTAGCTCTGGTCTGGAGCTGGTGACAAAGAGGAGCAAGAACTAGGTATTTTACCAGTGAGACCCTTCTAGCAAATGCTGGGTCATCTTGGACAAGTTCCTCAACCCTGTTGAGCTCTGATGTACTCACCCGTAAAATGGGCTTTAGGAATGTCACTGTAGAGTCTCAGCATCCATAGTGGAGGTGGAGCCCCTGGTGTGGATGACGATGAGGATGAAGACGGAGGAGGCACAGGACGGGGCTGGTGCTCGCCGCAGGGGCATCACGCGAGGGCTAGCCCTAGTGAACGAGAGCAGGCACTCTGGACCTCGCAGCCGCCGTTTACCGCTCAAGTGCCTGTCGCCCCATGGCACCGGGCACCCGTGGAAACGTCACAGGCTTTGGGGACTGACAGGGTTGGGCCTGAATCTGGGTTCGGCCACTCCCCGTAGGACTCTCACCTGGCATGATAGCCATTAGCCACAGGTGACTATTTAAATTAAAATTTAAAATTCGGTTTCTCAGGCACACTAGCCACATTCCAGGTGCTCCAAGCCACATCTGACTAGTGATTCCTACACCAGACAGTGCAGAACAGAGCATTTCCCTCACCACAGAGAATCCTACTGGGACCGGGCAGCACTCGTCTGACGACCCGGACGGAGACGTGATACCTGCACTGGGGATGATGCGCACAGCCTGGCCCGAGGCTGAGGCCAACAAACCGGAGGGCTCGGCCCACCCCTGCCACGAGGACTCTGGCTGAGCCCCGTGTCCCCTTACTCACCGGGCCTAAGTAGTGCTTTTTCTTGCAAAGTGGATATAATGCTGGGTCCAGCTGCTCTGATCGCAGTTCTGCTACCGACTTACTGGGTGACCAAGTGATGTCGCTTCCTGGAACCTCAGTTTCTTCATTGGCAAAATAATAATTCATGTTCTTTTAGCCTCAGAGCACTGCTGCCAGAGTCAGGCGAGTAAATGATTCAAAATGCTCTGAAATATGAGGACCATGGTGACAAAATGAGAGCACGGTAGAATGGGAAAAGCCTACAGCTGGTGTCAGACAACTGGACTGCACTACTTCCTCTCACTAGCTGAGGACCCTTACGTCCACAGGGGCGGCTGCCTCTGAATTCCTTCACTGTAAAAGGGGTAATAATGAAGGTACCTAAACTTCCATGTTGCTGTGAGGCTCAGTAATGACTTGAAAATAGCCCAAGAACAAGTAGGCATTGTGGGATTACCGTTGCTGTACTAAAAAGAGGGAGGCCAAGCTGGGCCAAGCGTTTGTGACCTTGTCTCCTCTGTGCTCCGCCTGCCTGAGAGCCCTCCTGCTCTGAGCCAGCACCCCAGGTTGGAGCAGAAATGGAGGCACCAGATGGACCAAGACAATCTGTTCTGCTGATGCCACAACAAGACGCCAACTCCACTGGGGCCACACGGCCAGGACCTCAGGGTGTGGTCGGATCCAAGAAGGCGGCCTGCATCTGTGGCACGCGCCTTGGGCTGCAGGACTTTGCTCTAGGTGGTGCTGCAGTGCGGGAGGATGCAGTCTAAGGAGCCCGGCTCCTCGGCATCCTCCGACCCCAGTGCTACCCCTGGTTTTGCCAGGGAAATGGGGCACAGAGAGGCGGCTGAGGAGGTCCTGCTCTCCTAGGACTCTGTCCAGCTTGGCCTGTTTTTCATCTGCCTCCCCCACCCAGAAACCTCCCTGATCTGAGCTTCAGAGGTACCCATGGGGTCTCTGCACTGGGGCAGGGACCACCCCAGAGCTCTGGGCCCCCTTTTGGCGTGAGTGGTATTTTCTATTGAGCACTTGCTACATGCCATGACCTATAACAAGGTCTTATATGCATTACCTTTAATCTCCACAATTACTGTGAGAGTTTTTATAACCTCCATTTACAGACAAAAAAAGAATCAAGGTAAAGAGAAGCTTAATGCACCCAAAGTCACACATCTAACAAGGGACAGGGCAGGTATTTGAATTCGGATCTGAATACCTCGAAAGGGTGGCTCTGAACCACTGCATTTCATCTTGGCTTCTAATCAGAGCCTCTCCAATGACGTGGCTGCTGTCTGGAAAACATTTTCCTTTTAGGAGGCCAGGATTGGGGGAAAGGTGGGGAAGTCAGAGAGGCCAAGATGCTTTCCAGAGCTGTGTGCTTGGAGGAACCACCCTCGCACACCCGCGCCAGGCTCTGTGGGCCTCCGCTGGCCCTGCGGGGGCTTGGGCAGCTCCGGCGGCTCTCCTTCTGCTCTCCAGGGCAGAGTCTGGACTGAGGACTGGTGAACAAACCATCTGGTCCCGAAGCCAAAGCAAAAGGACGTGACTTGTTGCTCCAGGATACCACATCTCTAGCAGATAGAAGCAGAGGTTTAGGTCTGACTGGCCGTCTCAGGCAGGATGGATGGAGGGGAAAGGCAAGGACAGAGCAGACAGGGAGCCTTGCTAGGTCCTGTGACAACAGTCCAGGCATGACAGACGCGGCTGCTAAGGACTGGGAACCACCGTTGACTAGATCTTTTCTAGCTGACTAGGTATTAAGCAAGAACTGCTGGGATGCAGCATGGTGTTTAAGAGCAAGCTCTGGAGTCAGACTGCTCGGGTTCAAATCGCAGCTCCCTGGCTCTGTCACTCGTCACGTGACTTCCCTGCTGTGGGTCTCCTCGTCTGTAACCCAGGAGAACTGCAGCTGTGTCACGGTGCCGGTGAAGGAAGAACTACACAAGGATCTCTGCCCCATGTGCAACATACACTAAGCACCTAACAGACATGACTTATTATGAGACTATTTCTAAAAAATATTAACCATCCCGATGAAAAAGACAACCAAAAAAAAAAAAAAAAAAAAAAGAAAGAGCAAGCGAGCAAGAAACACAGCATTTATAGGTACTTCAGGTCTTGGTCTGGACCTGCATGGATGTTTTTCGTTCTTATTTCTCATGAATAATCTTTGCCTGGCCAACAAGATGATCAGTCCCTGGGAGCAGGAACCACACCCCATCTCAGCCCAGCACAACCCAACCTCTACAGCATCTAGCACGGGACTGGGCACACAACAGGACCTCAGAGACTCCAGAACTTCAGGGACAACAGACCTGGGCAATCAAAACCTGATGTGCCCGGCTCACTGTGTGTGTGTGTGTTAACAGGATGACGCACAGCACTTGCCCTTGAAGGGGTCACAGTTTAGTGAAGGAGGATCTTAAGTCACCCTGTGACAATCTAATAATCCTATGCTCCGAAACCCACACTGGCTCCTGCCTGACATCGCTCACCCCGTCATGCGTGTGTGCACGGCTACCCTGTTCCTTATTTTACCTCAGGTCCCCGGGCTCACAGGCAGGGCTAGCCCTGGCCTCTGCGCGTGCTGGCTTTGCTCTGGACCCTGTGTGGAGCGTAGAGGTCTCAACCTTAAAAGGAATGAAAAGCTGTTTGGTCCTGTGCCAGCCCCGTGGGCCCCCTTCCCCACCCCCTGCCCATTTTTATCAGACCGTCCTGATGGCGGGTCTATGAAATCTCCCCTGGAGGGGACTGTGGGTCCCTGGACTGACCTTGTCCTGGTGTGTTTGATCAGCTGTTTCTGGCCTACGCTGGGGGAACCCGTGCAGGAAGAGTGAGCAGGAGTGGTGTTTGATCAGCAGCTGGGGAGCTCTGGGCCTGGCTAGCTGCTCTCCACCTTCTGCTAGTCTCTCCTCGGAGGACAAAGAAAGGGGGATGTTCTGATAGAGCAGCCCACAGGTAGCCTGGGGAACAGCCTCGTTGGCAGGGGTGACATGGGGAAGTTGGTTTCTCCCTGAAGGCTGTGAGGGCAGGAGAGACGAGCAGCAACATCTACTGAGCACCTGAGCGTGCTGTCTGGTGCACCAAGTGTGCAGAGCAGACACAAGTGTCTTAGTGGGCATGGGGCCTATGCTCTGGTAGCGCCGAGTGACAGGGCAGAAGGTGGGACAGATGCACAAGAATTAAGCCTCAAGAATGTTCACAAGGAGCAATGAACCTAGACCCTCTCTTCTAGTGAAGCCCTGAGTTCTGGGCTATTTCCCAATGAAGGGTGAGGCCCCTTAGTCTAGGACAAGTTCACATGGAGGCAGCCAGAAGCTACCTTTCTCTTTTCACCCAGACACATCCCCAAGCACACATGGAAGGTAAGATGAACACTGAAGAGAACACTCCAGAGGCAGGGTGGGAAGGCCAGACACCATTATGTACTCCGTGTTTCCACTCCCTAGTTCTCACTGCGTGTGCTCCCAGCTGACCTTCAGAGGCTGCCCCTGTACTCAGAATAGACCCCTCAGCTGTGCTGCTCCAAGCCGGGACGTCCGGTCCCCCTCTTGTCCGCCCCCCCACCCCCGCCACGTTCACTTGGGCCTGGGACAGGGGCCCTGGGACTACTGTAGTACAGCTCAGAGAGGTGAGTCTTAACCTTGGTCTTGGGCACCCCGGCACTCTATTCCAGGCCCTCCAACTTAGGGATATGTTGGGCCTACTCCTTCTTGCCCTTCTCTGCCCTCTCCCCCCAGGCTCTTTAGAAGTGCTGGAAACAGTAACAGACATCATTTCCAAAGCATCTATATGCCGTTAGGAGTTCAGGAAGGCCTTGGCCAAGGTCATTCATCTAGTTAGTCCATGCCCTTCCCCCTGCACCATCTAGCCTCCTACAGCAGCCCCCCAGGCCCAGGGATAATGGGACTGCCAAGGGATCACTCGGCCCACTTCCCACCTCTTCACACTTTCACCTATATGGCTGGAGCCCCGCGGTGTGTTACAATTATCCAAGGCTGCCTAGGACACTGTAAGGGTTATTGCTCCCAATACAATGGATTGCTCCAGCCTGTCTCCAGACACCGCGTAGGCAGGGGTACTCCTTCATAAAGGCCCTGTGGGCTCTGGACAAGGGTCCACTCGTGCCACTCCAGGGCGGTCCTGGGAGACTCGAGCACAGAGCCGCCTCACCCCTGCTTGCCCTGGCTTCGGGGCTGACCCGACCTTAGAGGACTAGCAGACAGAATAGCGGGGACGTGCCTCCCCTTGTTTTTCACGCAGATTCTTCCTGTAGAAATGATGTGCATCCAGCCCGTGGGCTGCCTCTCTGTTGCCTCGTTGGCTGCCAGCAACGTGACGTTTTCAGCTATTTACCACAAAAGGTTTCTGCTTATGTTATACTCATCTGCTCAGCACTTTGTGCTCTGGGGCAGTTGAGATGCCAGAGATAAATGAAAAGTGGTGGGTGTTATAAGGTCCCCCGAGGGTTCAGAGAGAGAGCGAGAGAGAGCGAGAGAGAGAGAGAGAGAGAGAGAGAGAGAGAGAGAGAGAGAGAGAG
>NC_058406.1:16005522-16163923 GCF_002201575.2 Neomonachus schauinslandi | reverse complement strand
GAGGGGGGAGGGAGAGGGAGGGAGGGAGAAGAAAAACGCAAAGGTGCAGAAATGGACACCACTCAGCACCAGCAATCTCGGGGAATGGCTGATCGCCACATGAAAGACTTAGCCAACAATTACAGTCTCAACACTAAGTTCATTGAAGCCAGCCTTGGAATTCCCCGTACCATTCTGTGCGGCACTGTCCCCCATTACAGATGGCAGCTGCGAGGAGGGGGCTGGGAGGGTGTCTCCCCCAAGGCCATGCAGTCATCAAGTGGCACAGCGCGGATATGCCCAGGCTGCACACCCACGCCCGCCTCCGACACTCCGCACCACACTTGCTCCTGGGGCAAGCGGGCTCTCAGGAAGAGCCTCCCCCTGACAGGACAGCATCCCCTTCACCCGCCATGCTGGCCTGGCCTGGAGGCACAAGAGCCCCTAGGAATCCCTGGTCAAGGCTGTGCCCCTGGCCAGAACCAAAGAGGAAACAGGTCTCATTATAGTCTGTTTGAAACTCATGCAGCACAATTTTTTCAAAGCACATATTTTATTTATATAGAATAGTGCAAAAGTTAAATGAAAATAATGGTTCGTAATTTAATTTACACAGCATCAGGTGCTGGCTGGTTGTCCTGACCGTTGTGGGAGGTGTGGCTGGCCTTGGGAAGAGAAACGACGAACATTTCCGTGATTTGGACACAATGTGAATTAGCCCAGGGGATCATTTTTCTCAACAGCGTGATCCCAGAGCTCAGGCAGCTTCTCTCGTCCTTATAGGCACAGCTGTACATGCAGGAAGTTTCTGAGCTCTGGCTGTGTTTTGAGCTTCTGGCCCAAGTCCTACAACCCCAAGGTTTTCCATGGCAACAAAACAATCATCAGTTTGCCTCTGATACCTTCTTCAACCCCAAATCTTACTGTTACTCCCATTTTTTCCCTACCTCCCAAGGGTCCCTGGGAAATACTGGACCAAGTGGAGGGGGCTGAGGCTGCTGTTCTTCCTTTGGGAGAAATAATTAAAGCATCTCAGCCATTTCTCCATCATTGTCCCGCTTTCTAGCCCCGATTTAATACAAACACTCCTTATCCCCTAGAACCGTTCTATGTGAGGTTAGCAGTTTCTTCCATCCCTTAGGCAATTCAAAGATCTCGGGCACATGAGATTTAAAGGCACAGCCCTCCCATTTCATTAATATGTCATCAGCCTGTGGTGACCGTGACATCACCTGGGGTGAGAAACTCTTAGGGTCCATCTCATCTTTCTTCTTGATTCTGAGAGTATCCCTGACTTACTTAAACCAGGAGAGAGGGGGACCTTCCCCCCCATTCACCTGTCAGACTAGACCCCGTTTTGTCCCTCAGCACCTGACCATCAGAGCTCTTCCCTGAGGGATGAGGCTGATGCCGGTGGTTGGAGAGAGGGGAGAGTCAGAGCGCTTCCACAGAGAAGCCTTGGATCACCAGGGGAACCCAGGATTCACAGCGCAGTCCTTGGTACTTGCTGGGCTCCACGTTTTCTAAACATAAAGCTTCTGAGACAGAAGAGACAGGCTTTATTACAGAAGCAGGAGCTTTGCCTTTGCCTCCACCCCTCTGCTGCCCCTGTGGACAGGTGCTGTCATGTCCTTGGGACAGTCCCATGTTCCTCTGGCAACCCCTGCTCTTCAATCTCCTACCTGTCGCCTCACTTACCTGGGATGGCAAATCCTGTTCCCTAAGCGATCCCCATTACTCCCACAGATTTAGACTCCAGCTTGGAATCTGACTGCCTATCTCTCCTCACCAGCTGCTTCATGAGCTCTGGGAGCACAGAAAGTCTGGGGTCCCAATGGACATATTCGGGCAGGGGTTCCAAGGAGCCCATAGGCTCCTCCACACCACCACAAATGTCCCCAGGGTTCAGCCTGGAGGCCACCAGGAAGGACGCACCCATGGCAACGAGGCAGAGACACCTCTGCCATGAGAAAGCAAGTGAGGGGGACTGAGGAGAGCACGATGACAATGTCCTCTGTGGCAGACATTCAGAAGGTCTCTCGGGCAGCAGTGGGAGGAAAGAACAAAATGGCCAAGCAGAGCTAGGAAAAGTCTTCCTACAATAAAGTTCATGCTTGGGCATCTCTAGGGAGTGACACTACAAAACTGCCACCAAGGCAGCCCCTTGCGGAGGTCCACTCAGAGCAAAGGCTAAGTTCAGGACGCACCTTTCCTCATTCCTGACCGGAGGCAGCACAGCGTCCGTGCCTCCTGCCGCGTGCGCCACGGGGTAGGTGAGCGCGCATCCACGACAGCGCCCCTCTCTGTGTGCGCCCCGCACAGCGAGCGAGCTGCGGAGCCCGCGATTCTGAAGGAAAGCATGCCCTGCCACCATCGGGGGCTCCGACGGAAACCCGAGCAAGGAGTTCTCGGTACTTGAAAGGATCCGAAACTTGGTTTAAAAACTTACAGCTTTCTTTCATCACAAGGCTTCTTAAAAAAAAAAAAAATCACTTTCCCCCACGGGCCCTCAGCAATTCAGTTATTTTTCGGCGAGCAGAAATTCTGATGACGCCGCAACCCCCAACCACCGCGGCGGACCAGCATCCTTGTCCGCTGGGCTGGGCCACTCCAGTCCCTTTCAGAGGGCTTCAGCTGGTGCCAACGGGAGATTCGGTGCCATTCTGCCACTTGCAGATCAAGAGCTCTCCTGCTCTGACAGCTCCCGGGATGCACCAGCTGAAGACAAGCCAGCGTGGCAGGAGCAAGGAGGGCTTCGTGTGGAGGCCACGTCTTCAAGGTTTGAGCACCATCTTCTGGTCAGGTTTCGGCTTCTGAGGACTTCCCTTTGAAAACTTCATTTACTCCAGAATGGGAAGATCCCTGACCCGACAAGCTCAAGTGACTTGCAAATCAAAATGAGGACACGACTGGAGGCGGGAGGAGTTAGCTGCCTGCGTGCGCAGGCCCGCGCTGGAACTCGCTGCTGGCGCATGGCCACGGCGGCCACAGCAGGCAGTGGCGGGGCCCTGCCTTCTGTCCTACCAGCAGCGTGCGGAGGCAGTGGAAGTCCTGACTGTGTCCCAAATTGACCCCTTGCCCCTGCTTGTACCTGGTGACGTGAAATGCGCTTGGAAAGAAGGCGTGGGCTTGTCCTCTGCCAGCCCGTAGCTGGAGGGTGAGTGACGTAGTCACGCTCTGCCAGGGGTGACGCTGCACCAGGTGGCCAGCAGCCCTGCCCGGTGTGTAAACACTGCACTAGAAGTCTTCGACTCTCCAGCATCGAGGAAAGGAAGATAAATGCTAGTCATTCCCTCCGAACGGCAGGAACCTACATCCATCTAATTGCACTTCATAATGGATTCCACAAACCATTAATTATCAGGTTATATTTTAGGAACTGAAGATAAAAAAGCTTTGTGAAATTCTGACGCCAAAGGATCACTAGCCCGCAGTAACAGGCGCTGCCTGGAGGAACTGGACAGCAGGCCGCTCACAAGGCAGGGAGACGGTGGCAGGGGGAGGAGCCGGGGCACCCCGGCACCCGGCGCTGGTTCGTGAGCCCTCCACAGGCTCTGGAGCGAGGGGAAGACAGTCTCGGCTCTGAGGAGAACACGGAAGGCTGCGGGGACAGCCCTCGGGTATAGAACACCGCGGAGAAGATTCTGGAAGGGCAGGGATTGTCTGCAGCTGGACGGCCCCACAGGGAGCGCATCCCGCAGAAACCCTGCAAGGCTTGGTTTGGGCAAGGGCTAACTGTACTGATGAGCTGGGACTCGGCCTGTGTGAACACGCTGCTCCCTGTCCTGCCACCAGGAGAGGGCCAGGCCACCCAAGCGGATGGGAAGATGACAGAGTGAGGAGGGAGCCAAGTGTGCTCTAGCCGGGGGGTCTCTGGATGGTGTGTTGGTGCTTTTCTCTCACTTCTAAATGGCCAGGAAGCACCGGCACCATTGGAGGGCCCAGTCTGTGGGCTGCAGGCCCACCTCTACCCGCCATGCTGCACAGTGAAGGCCGCCGGCCTGCGGCACCTCTCCAGTGCCCCGGTCACCAGCTCCCATCCCACTGCTCATCAGAGGCCACAGCAGCAGGTCTGTGGGAAGTAGGCCTGTCCCCTGGGGAGGGCAGTGGCGTCCGTGCCCAGGACCCCAACACTGTTGGTTCTGTGAGAACAAAGTGAGAGTGCTCTGATTGGTGCAGGCTGAGATGCTCGCTACTCAGGACAGCCAGGGACTGAGGGCCAACGGCAAGCCGTGGAACGCTCGCTCTGCTGCAAACGCAGGAGCCTCCATGGGATGATCGGCCACTCACTTGGCCTCGCCACAGATCAGGGTCACAGTACCATCTAGCAAATCCTCCACGGTCACGGCCACAAGCTCAGAGCTGGACTGAGATGTCTGCGAATCTGGCAACGTCACAAACACCTGTGACCCAGCAAGCTGGGTCTCCTCCAAAGTGATCACCTGCTCTGCCGGGGCCGCCGGCTCTGGGGTTTGGATCACCTGAAAGGGAAAGACCGTGAGGCTGTCTAGGCAGTGTCCACAGGGAGCTCCCCAGAATTTACATGGTTTTTGTCTCATGCTGTAATGATGATATTTATGTTTTCACCTGAGGAGAGCAATTACATGCGCCTAATGGGAAGAGGCAAGTCTAACACAGGCGATGCAAAAGAGAAGGCAAGCAAACAATTTAAATAACTCTGTGTGCTAAATTGCTATAATTTAGCTCAGTACGCCATCTCAGGGTGCCCGGACTCTATGATTACACACCAGTGAATACCGGCTCAGTTTCTTACACTGGGTTTTCGTGTCTTGAGGATCACACTGCAGAGATAAGCACCATGTGAAAGGAAGGCTACTGAAAGTGGTTAGTCTCAGGCCTGACCACAGAAATGGAAGGATTTATCAGCAGCCTTGGCTGGCCAAAGGTGGTGTCTCTGGCCCTCAGGTGAAGAAGAGCCTTCCTTGGAGGCTACATCATTATAGAACTTAGAAGCAGGAACGAGTGGAGGAAATATGACTTCTATCAACTCCCTCATTCGGCCTCCCCAGCGGGCAGCCCTTCTCCAAAGGCCACACAGACCCCTTCCAAATCTGTGTCACCTGCTCAAGATGGCTCAGGGAGAACCAGTCTATGGTGAAGCACACCCAGTTCCCGTCCCAACCTCCAAGTTGATGCTTGTGACCTGTGGGGACTCAGGGCAGCTTGGTGCCCCTTGATATTTTCAAACCAGGGAGCCCACAGAGGGCACAGTCACCCTGGCCCTTGACAACTAGCCAGGAGTGGAGAGCAGAGCGCTAGGCCTGAGTGGCAGAAGGGGAAAGCCAAGTTCAGCCCCACGGTGCTGTGAGGGGTGAGAAGATGGATTATGATGTTTAATCAAAAATCATCTAGGATAGTAGTTTTCAAACTGGTTTTCTTTCTTTTTCTTTAGGAATGGGAGCCTTTTTTTCCCCTTTTTCCTCAAAGGACATCTTACCAAGAATCCTTATATATTAAAAAAAAAAAGACCAAAGCAGAGCCATTCTGGGTGACATGGCAGCAGGAGCTTCACTGCAGCCTGCCCACCTGACCTGCTCTCTGGTCTCGCAGAGGCCCCTGAGAACATGGTTCATCAAGGACTCCTCTGTGGGGCTGGACAGCGGGGCGATCCAATCAGTTAACAGCACTGCTCCTGTCCATCCACAGGTAATCCACAGAACTGCGTTTCTTTTCCTTTTCCGCCCACCCTCTCTGGAGAAGACAGGGAGAGGCGAGCTTCTCCCCCAGGTAAAGGTGAGGAGCCCTGATGTACCCAGTGTCCTATGCCCAGCCTAGAGGAGCTATCAAAGTGTTTCAGCGGCAGGGGGTCCCAACAGAGAGCTCACCCCCTTCTCTGAGATTTCCTGCCACTCCTGTCACACCCCACGGTGTTTCGCAGAAGGTGGGGGAAGTGTGTGAATTAGGACAAACCAAAGGTGTTCTGCTTTTGGAAATTCTCATTCCAGGCTCCCTCTACCCAGGGGCCATTTGCAGGTGCTTGCCAGGAGACTAGAATGTTCTGTTCTGTTTGGTAAGAGGTCCACCAGAGAGACTCCTCTACAAGGGCCTCTTGGTCATGTTATTACTTAATGGGATCTTCCGGGAGCCCCCAAGAGAAAGGCTGGGTGGTGTGACAGAGCTGCCTCCACAGAAGCCTCAGGAACCCCGTGTTAGCACCCTCGTATCTGATGGCCCCAGAATCACCTGCACCACCTGTGAGGCTGCTGCTTGGGGTTCAGAGCCCATCACCTTTGGGTGTTCAGATTCCAAGTGACCATCCAGCTGGGCCTGGGCGGTGAAGAGCTCCCCGCAGAGCTCACAGGGGAAGGTGCTCTCTGACTGCTTGAAGTGCTCCGTGGTGACGTGGTGCTGCAGTGCTCCCGGGAAGCGGAAGGTGGCCGTACAGTACAAGCACTTGAACGGCTGGGACCCTGGAAGAGGGCGGACAGAAAGGATGGGCTAGACGGAATGCCGGAGAGAAACAAGAGCAGGGAGAGGGGAGAGGAAGGAGCAACCAGGATCGAGGTGCAGAGGCAGATTCGGGTTCTGTGGGACCTGAAGCTTCTACAGTTTGGGGGATCCTCTTCAGGAAAAACAAGGCAACATTACAAATACAGGAATAGGTCCCACGCAAGCAAGGGGCTCTGCAACCACAGCTTCGTCAGTATTAGCTTCAGACTGACTTGGCCTTGGTTGAAGGCCATTCTTCACTCAACTGTAGATCAGGATGCTGAGGACGCCATACTTCATCAAGTCTAAGAGGCGTGCTTTAACATCTCTGACCTGGGTTCGATGGCATCTTATGACCGCTACGGGCTAGGTGGCAGTGGGATGTAAAATTAGCAGTGACCACACACACGGGCGGCTATGAGGGCAACACCGAGACCTGTGGGGCGTGTGTCCGTGGCTTCGAAGAACATCCCTGAGACAGGAGTGGTGCACGTTTTTAACTCCCAGGAACCGGGGGTTTAGGAGGGTTTAGGAGGGATGAGTAAGGGGTGGATGTCCAGCTACATGCCCAGTGCACCAAAAGTAGACCAGTTCCACGTCATGCTCGAGGGACCCAAGCCCACGGCCCGCCTGTGCCCCATCACAGCGCCACGTGCGATGACACGCGCCTCGACAGTCGGAAGTGAAAGCTGCTCTGAGAAGCGGGATGCTCACCATGATTTATCTGGTGATTCTCCTTCTGATGCACCCATACAAGAGTGTGTACAATCTATGCCAAATTAAGTCCAAAGCAGCACTTAGAATCACCTGCAAATTCTAAGTGACAATAAAGTATAGTTTAACTGGCAGCAGTTTTTCTTTCTTAATGGTTCATGAAAGACTAGCATTTTAGATTTGAGGAGACATGGCAGTGACAACAATAATCACAGGTCACGCTAGAGGGATGCTCACGGGTGCCGGGCCTTATGTGTTCTCTGTGTACTAACGTATTCAATTTGCAGTTACCCTATAAGGAAGGAAGCACTATAATTGTCCCTGTTTTATAGATGAGGAAACTGAGGCACAAGTCAGTTCAGTTCCTTGGCCTGGACTGCACAGCTATGGATGGTGGAGACGAGATGCACCGGGGCAGTCCCAGCCAGGAGCATCTCACGAGGGGCACTGACCTGAATGCTGGCACTTGATGTGAACTTGTAGCAATGCTGGCGTGGGGAAGAGCTCCTTACACTGGTCACATTCGTGGAACTTCATATCTGCGGAGCACACAAGGAAAGAAGTGGTGGGAACCAACCAGAGGACAGCTCTCTCAGGCTGGGGAGGGTGGTGAGGGCCGACACTTAGCAAGCGTCTGCCAAGTGCCAGGAACCTCACAGCTATGAGCTAGCAGCGCGGTCTAGTGTAAAGAAAACGCCAGATTGGAGCCAGGCCGCCTGGATGGAAGTAGGGCTGCTACGAGAATGGAATAAGAAAGCGCCCACCAATGCTTAGCAGGTGCCTTGCACATAGGAGATGCTTCATGACCATGGTGATTATCCCCAGACTGAGCGGCACAGTGGGTATTAACTTTCTGAAGAGAAGGAAACCAGCTCAGGAAAGAGAGGTCACTTGCCAAGGTCATGCAGTTGCTCCGTGCGGGAGTCGGGATTTCCACCCGAGCCTGTCGGCCGCTAGAGCCACCACCCGTCCCAGGCCCCACAATGTACCAGTGTCCCTCAGGGCTGGTAGGAGCTTACCGTGCTCCAGGCCCCCGGGTTTGAGAACCACTGCCACTCAAGCTACTGTTCCCTGTTACTGATGGGCCGGCGTGGCCTCCTTCAGGTGTGCCGGGACAGAACAAAGGCCACTGCCACACACACCACACTACAGCACCGGAAGCTGGGATTGGGGGCTGGAGCCCCGGACACTGTCATCGAGCCGCTCCCACTCATCAGCTCCCACTCGCGGTCTCTAGGCACCCAAAGTTCACCTGCGTGCTCTGCCTTGATGTGCTTCTTGTGTTCAATGGTGTTGGAAAAGGTTTTGTCACAGGAGCTGCACTGGAGTGACGAGAATTTGGAAGATCGATGGTTCTGAGCAGCAAACACATCAGGGTGGTGGGTCCGATTGTGGTACCACAAACCAGACAATTGCTGCAAGGAATATGGCAAACGTTAAGTCTTAGAAGGTTCCAGCAAGCTGGAGAGGTCCCAAGGCCTTCGTGAGACAAATGAGCTTATGGATCTAGAATCACACTCCTACCTGTCACACTGAGTGCTCACGTGAGGGGAAAGGTTGGTGTTCGGGGGAACCAGGCACCTGTGTATTTATTGAGAGGCCACTACAGGGCAGGGCACAGCCTGGTCCTTCAGAAACTCTCACCCCTCACAACAAGCCTATGAGCGAGGCATCAGAATCTTTCTAATGAGGGGGAAGCTGAGGCACAGAGGGGTTAGAAGACTTGCCCAAGGTCATATCATTAGTAAACAGCAGGCCCAGGATTCAAACCCTGGCCTTCCAACTGGCGCGTCTGAGCTGTATCTCACTGCCTCCAAGAGGCCCCGGGAAGCAGCAGGGAAGCCCGATGGAGCAGAAGCATGTGCTGTCCCTGCTCCTTCCCGGGTTCCAGAGCAGCCCGGGGACACTCTCCCTACAGTTCCAGGCTTTCCCAGAGACCAAGCCAAGGCCTTACGCAGCTCTGTGGTCACAGCACCAGGTGTGGAGTTAGCTCTCCATGTCTGTGGAGCTGAAATTAGCTGCTGGGCTTTTCTCCCTACATCCAAATCCTACAGACGTCACAAGAACCATTTTTTTCTCTGTAGTTTTATTAGAGTTGAGCTTCTCATATGTGGTTTCTTTTTAGTTCCATACGGGGTTGCCCTTTAATTACATACTAAATTCTACGGTGAAAAAGCAGACCCCTTCCCTAGGAGTTTAAAAACAGCAATAACAACCCAGTCATTGTGCTAAACAAGGTAACTCCAGGCAATGTTACACAGTCCATTGTCACTCTCACATCCCTTGACACATGGGGTCAATAGGCTCCACAGAGTGTGAATGTCCAAGGGGAAAAACAGCATTCAGCTCATGACAGGGCTGAAATCCAAGAGGAGAGGTGTAGGAATTTTCGGCTCCAATTAAAGCTCCCAACTGCATTACTCTGACCAGATCACCTTAGAGAATCTGAGTAATTACAAGCTGCATCCTTCATGGTAGCAGCCACGTCGTCCTCTCTGGGACTCCTGGCAGATGTAAGGGAGGATAGGCTGGGGACTGGGGATGGGGATGGGGACGGGGGTGGGGGACGGGGAGGGGGAGGTGGTGCTCCCGGCCAAGCGCGCGGTCACCTGGTAGGCCTTGTTGCAGATCCCACAGCTGAAGGGTTTCCCTCCGACGTGGGTCACCATGTGCCGCTCCAGCATGGAGGGGGCACTGAAGATCTTGCCGCACGTGGGGCAGGGGTGGTACTCCTTGGAGTGCACCTCGTGGATGTGCTTGCGGTGGTCCTGCAGAGTGGGGAAGCTCATCCTGCATTTCTTGCAGTCGTACGGGTCTTCTATGTCTGGTTTCACGGACATCCGTGAGGAGAGAGGGAGGGGAAAAACACCACAGGCAGCCGTCAGGGAGACGTGGCTGCTGTGCACGGCTCCAGGTGCGAGACTGTTCAGAGGTCAGGCCCGGCCACGAGCACGGCGATCACCTGACCACCCCCTACCTTCACCTCGTCCCAGGAAGGGGGATGCCTCCTCTGAGGCTTCTGTACTAAACCCCCTCTGTGGCACCAGGTAGTTCATCGCCATTCCTCACATTACATCCTACAAGTTCAATTCCATTTAACTACTTTGCAGGGAGTACTGCCCTTGCTGTTCCCTTGCCTGCACTGGGCATTTCTGAGTGTTCTCATTTTCTGCAGAGATTTCCAACACACTCCCCAGAGCCTCACTATTTCCTTTGTTGTCAACGTTGACTGACAGGAAGAATGCTTCCCTCCTCCTCACCTTAGATTCAACAATACAAACATTTTCAATGTTTAATGAGTGCTGTATGACAGGCATGTTTTAAGTGCCTTACAAACATAAACTCACTCTATCTTTCCAATAACCCTATGAGTGGGATCTACTATCATCCTATTTTAGAGATTAGGAAAAGCAACACTTAGAGAGCACCCAGTGACACAAGTGGGAAATGGCTGAAGTGGGTGACAGTCCAGCTCTCACTCCCAAGGCCGTGCTCTGAGCCACCTGCTTAACTAGACACACCAACTTTGCAGGGAGGCCTCAAAAATAAGCAGCAGCACTGAAGAAGGATACATTTGCCATCCCTATGGCAAGAGACTTCAATTTATTTTTTCTGAAAGCAACAGAAAGCAGAATGTTTTAATAATACAATCCTTTGCCTACTAGCCAATCTTACGTGTGCACGGAGTCCAATTAATTCTGGAATTTGGACACACGGCAGCACTTGGTGTCATTAACCAGTGTCCCTGTGGACATGAGCTCTTGAAATCTCAGTCTACACAGTCTCTGAAGGCACGGTGAAGCAGTTGTCCATCCGCGATGATGCGGTCCTGTGACAGGCAAGGAGTGGTCCAGGAGAGGGGCCTGGCTGCTGGCCTGCTGCCAATGACACGGAAGTCTTGGGGCTCCTCTTCATCCTGACAGTTGATTAGTCCCACCCTCTCCTGGCTCCCAGGTAATGCTACCAGGAAAAGGAGACTAGAGCAGAATGTCCTTTAGAAAGGTCGAAACGACACTGAACTTATGGCACCAGATCTAAGCCAGATCTCATCATCTGGGAGTCTACCGGAGCTGGATACGGGGACTTGTGAACTCTCTGGGGGAAAGGGGCAGCAATGTATATACCTCCTGCAATGCCCAGTGTCTAGCCCCATGTCGGGCACATAAGAGCCCTGACAACGTCCTTTGCTGGCTGGCTGATAATATATTTGAATGTATTGACATAAAGCCTGTGTTTGTGAGGCACTGTTTTTGCTGACAGCTAGAAACTGGTGTGTGGGAAACAGGGGTGGGGAGGGAAGAAGGGGAGAAGGATATGCAGGGTGAATGGGACGCCAGAAAGACAGGCTTTGATGGTGACAAATGGCACCTGAGAGGGTTGCTTTCACCACCAATAATACTATCTGGCATTTATCGAGCATTTTCTGTGTGTCAGGCAGGGAGCTTCATGCTTTACATGGGATACCTTACTAATTCTCACAGCAATCCAAGGTGGTGTCATTATTATTTTTCCTCATTTACAGAAGGGGCAGAGGGGGCTTGGAAAGGTTAAGAAATCTGTTTAAGGTCTCAAGGAAGTAAATGGCGGGGTCAAGGTCCAGTTCCAGGCCCGTGTGGTGTCAGAGCCCAAGCTCCTAACCCCCCTGCTGCACCATGCTGCTCACTCCCGCTGTAACCAGTCTGCTGGGGGAGGTGGGACGTGGCCGCCCGACCACACTGGCCATTTCCCAAGGCCGGGATGAGGACGCACAGAGCTCTCTTTGCCTTCCTGTGCATGTGTTCACCAGAAGTGTGTTTTGTCTGTATCAGTTCCGGTAGAAGGGGAGACAGGCGGGGGCAGACCCCACTACCTGCGTGGCCCCAGGGGCACAGGGGACAGAATGCCGTGCAGTAGGCTTCCCGGGGCGGGAGGTGGGAGGCCTGAGCAGGGACCACTCACGACGGGAGATATTAACTCAGACAGCGTCTGGCTGCTCCTATGGGGAAGGCGGGTAGGACTCCAAGATGAGCGGGGGAGGGAGGGGGCGTGCAAAGAGCCGCTCAGTGGACCTAGTGGGAATATTCTGTTGCTCTACGGCCTGTCTGTTACTGAGGCTCTCCTTCAAGCATAATTTGCCTTTGTCAGCCAAGCAGTGCCAGGTGGGCTAAAAAGGAGACAAGGAAACAGCCCGGACATTACACAATGACATGTTAAAATGGGATTTTTCTAGAAACAGGAACGAGGGACTCAGTTTTGAAGGAGAATAGCGGAGGGGAAGGCACCAAATGGGGCCTGGCTCTGGTGGAGTGACAACGTCTGTCATGATGGTTACACGCCTTCTCAGAGCCACACCTGGCGCTGAGAGCCTGACAGCCGCCATCTCCGTACGTACTGTGAAAGGTGTGCAGGTGGATGGACAGGCCGTTGGCTTGCCGGAAGCCCTTGCCACAGTCCCTGCAGACATATGGCTTGTCGCCGGTGTGGGTCCTCACGTGGCGGGACAGCTCAATGGACTGGGCGAACAC
This sequence comes from Neomonachus schauinslandi, assembly GCF_002201575.2. Taxonomy (NCBI): domain Eukaryota; kingdom Metazoa; phylum Chordata; class Mammalia; order Carnivora; family Phocidae; genus Neomonachus; species Neomonachus schauinslandi. The sequence continues at coordinate 16,151,276 of NC_058406.1, read as the reverse complement.
AGCGTCACAGTACTGGCAGGCGTACATTTTCCCTGGGAACACGCACGAGTTTCCTTATTAGAAACAGCACCAAACATGTATGGCCTCCCTAACACAAGATCACACTACAAGGCACGTGTTGGGGAATATGATCTGGGAGACGGCGTTAGAACCACACGCAATTTGTAACACACTGGGTGAGGGGTCTGGGCCCTTCTATCGGATGGCATCTCACACACAGCTGATGGCACAGTGTGGCCCCCCTCCCCGAGGAATAAGGACAGAGTTCTCATCACACAAGGCCACGCATCTGTTAACCAGGCCACCCCAAGTAAGGAAGAGCTCATTCCACTCCCAGGAAGAATATATATCCTCATGCCCAGAAACCCCCGGGTCTGGATCCCTCGCCACACGCACTGTGCAAAATCGCGCCTGCATACAGAGGTGACAGACGGGACTCAGAGAAGGGAAGCCTCCCCCTGCTGACTTGCTATAAAGTTATTATAAATCATTTGGCTTCTCTATTCTCACACACATAATGAGGATACAATGGCCAGACTGCCAAAGGCTGTTGGGAAATAGAGGTAAAGAGCAAGGCTGGAAAACTGGCATTTGTAAGAAACCACCAGACCAGCTGTGCCCCCAGGCTCCCTTCTGGGCCAGCAGAGAAGTGGAGAAATCAGTGAGGTGAGGGTCCAGATCCCCCAGATCCTAGGGCCTACTTCAGCTAGAGCAATCAACGTCATTTGCATTTTTCACATGTTGGGCTTTGAAATAAGATTTTGTTAGGAAAAAAAGGGTTTCTTCAATCAAGAGTTGAAATTATTGAGAAGCCCAGGACTCAGCCCTTGGCCTTCTTCTTTATCCTCCCTTTGTAGATGACCTTATCTCAGAGCTCAGATACCATCTGTACCCTGATAGCGCCCACAGTTCTATCTCTGGCTCCCAGTTTCCCCTAGAACTGCAGACTTAACACATCCAGCCTCTTACGACTGTCCTTCTCTGCCTGGAGGTGTCACCGGTCTCCCAGACAGAGCTCCTGAGGCTCCATCCCTGGCACTCCCGCAACCTGCCAGCAGCCCCCACGCACTCTGGTTTCCTCCACTGCAGTGAATGGCAGGGCCATGTCCTCAGCTGCTCATGCCAGAAACCTCACACCCATCCTTAACTCCTCCCCGCACACCCACACGCAGCCCACCATGGGTCCTATCACTTCCGCTTCAACACCACATCCCCAAACTTGAACGTCTGACAACCGCCCCTAGCACACTCCAGCTGAGAGCCCCGTCACCTCCACACCGGACAAATGGCCCGCCCTGCCTCCCCGTGAACACGACTCTTGCCTTATTACAGCAGACTGCTGAGAGTGGCCAGAATTAACTCCAAAAAACCTAAGTCACATCCTACTGCTCTTCTGCTCCCAACTGTCCTATGGCTTCCTGCTATAGAATAATGGCCCCCAAGGATGCCCATGTCCTAACCCCTCGAAACTTGGGAATACGTCCCCTCATGCAGCAAATGGGGCTTTGCAGATATGATTAAGTTAAGGATCTTGAAATGGGAACACTATCCTGGATTATACCAGCAGGCCCAACATAATCACAGAGTCTTTGGAAGAGGGAGCAAGAGGGTCAAAGGAGGAGGCACGATAGGGGACCCAGAGGTTGCAGGGGCATGGCCATGAGCCGGGGAAGGCACACGACCGACCTCCACAAGCTGGGAAAACAGGGAACAAGTTCTCCCCCCGACCTTCCAGAAGGAACACACTCGCCAAAACTTTGACTCTTCCTAAAACCTCTTTTAGCCTTTTAACCTCTGAAGTGGCGAGATAATACATTTGCATTGATTTCAGCCACTGTGTGTGGTAATCCGTTATAGCAGCAATAGAAACTAGCACACTCTGCATAAAAACCCAAGTCCTAAAAACAGAACAAAATAAAACAACAACAACAAACAAAATCCTGACCCTGGTTTCTAAGGCCCTACAAGACCTGGCCTCTGGTGACCTCTCTGGCCTTCTCTCTTACCACTCTTCCCTTGTCTACTCTGCTTTGGCTCCTTCTAGTTTTTTTTTTTTTTAAAGATTTTTTATTTATTTATTTGAGACAGAGAGAATGAGAGAGAGAGAGCACATGAGAGGGGGGGGGGTCAGAGGCAGAAGCAGGCTCCCTGCCGAGCAGGGAGCCCGATGCGGGACTCGATCCAGGGACTCCAGGATCATGACCTGAGCCGAAGGCAGTCGCTCAACCAACTGAGCCACCCAGGCGCCCTCCTTCTAGTTTTCTTGATGTCTAACGGGTCAGGCTCATTCCCACTTGGGGAGGGGGCTCTGCACTTGGGATGCTCTTCTAGATCTTCTGTAGGCTCTCACATCACTCGGTTTCCTACACAAGCCTCACGTCTCCGGGGCTGCCTCTGATGAGAGCGAACCCTGCCGTTCCCCTGCTGCTTCCCCTACTTTATGCAGTGACTACTGTCTGAACTTATATTACATGTTTGCTTATGGTCTCTCTTACCCACTGGAATGCAAACTCCATGGGACCATATGTGTACACTTACACTCTCCCCGGTGCCTGGAATAGTGCTGCAGAAATTCATTCACTCAGTAAATGTTTCCTGAGGCTCTACTCTTGCTAGGTACTATTCCACTCATACACAAGTGGGGGCGGGGGGGAGACTAACAGCTCCACCTTCGTGGAGCTTGCATTCTAACAGGGGGAGACTGACTAGAAACACAAGAAATTAATGAAGTAGATAATATATCCTACGACAAGCCCCACAGAGGAAAACGATGCAGGGGAGCTGGAGCTGGGGCTGGGGCTGAGATTTTACACGGGGTGGTCGGGAAAGGACTCGCGGGGAAGAGGTATGAATGAAGACATGAAGGAGGTGAGGAGGGATGACAAGAAAGCAGGTGTCCTGCAGGGCTGGAGCCTTGCAAGGAGGCTGCAGTGGGGAGAACGGGGTGAGGGTGGGGAGAGGAGTAAGAGGGGAGGTCTTAGGGGACCTGGTCACGGGGAGCCTGGTGGGCTATCGTTAGGCCTTCAGATTTTACACCAAGTGAGGTGAGGAGCCTTTGCAAAAAGGTTTTGAGCAGAGGAGTGACAGGATATGGGTTAGCACTAAAAGGACCACTGGGGCCTGTGTCCCGAGAGCACCATCCAGGGAGAGGAGGAGAGCAAGGGGACCAGTTAGGTGGCCCGTAGCTACCACAATCCACGTGAGATGATGGTGGGATTTTATTTGGTTTTTTTTAAGGTTTTATTTATTTATTTGAGAGAGAGAGCATACAGAGGGAGAGGGAGAAGCAGGCTTCCTGCCAAGCAGGGAGCCCGATGTGGGGCTCGATCCCAGGACCCTGGGATCCTGACCTGAACCAAAGGCAGACGCTTCACCGACTGAGCCCCCCAGGTGCCCGATGGTGGGGTTCTTCCTTACACATAAATGTACAAACAAGGCAGAGAGTCCTCCGAGAAGCCCTCACTGACCACGCATCTCCCCGCCTCTGAAAGGACTAGAAACCCCTCCTCCATCCTTCATCTGGCTGGGGTTATTCCCTATCCCACTGCCGACGGCTCTGCACTGCATCAGTCTCTACACCAGGGAACCCCTGGCCCATCAGCTCTGGGAGCACAGCAGTTCCAGCTTCGTCACTCGGCCGCGGCCGCTGCCTGACCCATAGCAGGTGCTCAGCCAGGGTTTTTCTCATGCTTGAACTCCACCTCCAAGCCCAAGGAACTCCTGGCTTTCTGCCAAGTCTGCAACTGTACGGTCACAATCCTACCTTAGCTAGCCTCTCTTCGCAAACTCTCACCGTGAGCATCTTACATGCCTGTGTATCTATGTACTTGTGTCATCACTCCAAAGACTTTGCATTGTTTTTTTGTTTTTAATCTACTTGAGATACATGTCATGCCTAGTTCCAAATGGGTTTTGGGGCAGTTCATCCAGTTAAAGTTGGCAGGAAAAATGAAGAAACTCTCCATGCCTTACCTTCTGAGTGCTTCTTCTTGGTGTGGTAGGCCAGGGCAGAAGCCTGGGTGAAGGTCATGAGGCAGTGCTTGCACATGAACGGGCGGTCCCCCGTGTGAAGGCGAAGGTGGTTCTTCAGGGTTGAATTGGCTGCAAACTTGGCCCCACACTCTTCACAGGAGAAAGGCTTCTCGTCAAAGTGCTCTGTCAGTTTGTGGTACTGCATGCCTAGGAAAGTCATGCCAGGGACCAGAGGGACACCAGTCAGCAACGTGAGGACTCCAGCATGAGGACCCGTAACAGCACTGTCTGAGGCCAGACCCCAAGAGGAAGCACAGCATGAACCACAGGACAGTAGGCCATGCTCACTGGGACCTCACTCAGCCATGCTGCTCAGCCGCCTACCGCCCAGCACTCCAGAGGTCACCTTGGTCCCACTCCTGTTTGGGGCAGGCATCAAGTGTTCTGGGTTTATCTTTCCCCTCCCCTCTCTCTCTTAAATAGGATCCACCACCCAGAAACAGTGAAACAAAACTCACTTTTATGTTTCACTGGGTTTATCCAACATCTGGGACAAGGGTAAACAATTTTGACTACACATCCCAGGGTTTCTGTGACTCGTTTATTATCAAGAAATAAGCAATACGTGGAAACCTAAGAGTCAGGTGTTAAATAGCTGGTTATTATTATAAATAATAGTAGCCACAATTTACTAACTCTACTGCAGGCACTGTACGTAGGTGTTTAACTATATTATCTTAAATCTTTATATAATAATTCAAAAAAGTGGGTGGTGTCAGGGTGCCTATTTAACAGATGGGAAAATTAAAGCTCGGAGGGCTGATTCCACAGCTCATGCTTTTCTCAAAACATTACTCTGCCCCTGTAGGAGTCTGCTCTGTTTCCCAGGCCCATCCATAGCCCTTCCTGCACACAGCTAGAGGCAAGGCCTAGAACCCACACTACAATATCCAGAATTCTCACCCTCTGAAATTACTTCGCCTTCTTTAAAGTACCTGAGGCATGGGCAAATTCTCTTCCACAGAGGTCACATGTCACCGGCAGCCTCTTCTTCTTCTTCTTCGGGACATCGGGCTCTCCTCCTGCACCATGAGCCTCCAGCTGATGTTTTTCCAGCTCCTTCTTAGAATCCTTGGTCTCGCTGCACTCCTTACACTGCACCTGTTTGCTCTTGGCCACCCGGCAGCGCTTCATGTGCACCTTCAGGCGGCAGTAGAAATGGAAGCTTTTGTCACAGGCCTTACAGACGAAGCTCTTCTTGGCAGAGTCGGGGGAGGCAGACGTGTCTTTCTCTTGTTGCTCTGGCAAGGAACCGGTCTCGCCTTGACCGCTCTGTTTCCCAGGCTGGCAGCCTTCCTCTGCTGGCTCGGCTACTTTCTCATCTGTTCTGTCGTTGGCTTCACGGTGAAATTTGGTGTTCACCTTCCATCTTTCCCTCCCTCCACTTTCCTGAGTAAGGAAGCCTGCAGACGGAGAAAAACTGCATGGCTCTGGAAATTCTGTGTTTCTACTTTGGTTCCTAACTTTTCTTAAGAGAAGGCTGAAGACTATGTGGGACCCTCTAAAACTCTGGAGTAATACCACTGTCACCTTTACTTTCCAATACATGACCATAGCATCAGTTTACATCTCTGCTTGTGACCTATCTAGGTACTGAGAGCATACCGAATAAGGCGGCAATGGACGAACCCTTCTAAGAACTGCTGCCTCTTCTCTCCAATACGGACACAACCTGCGAGCCCCACCCCACTCTGTTCCTTACCAGTGTATGCTAACTCATGCATGACAGGCTGCAGGTCTGGGAAAGATCTGTGGACGCTGCACAGGAGGTGACATATTTCAATGGCCGGGACAGATTTTTCCATGGCTCTGCTCAGCACTACTTTCAGGGAAGCTTCAGGGCTGGCTGTCTCAGAGGAAATGCTCAGAATCTAAATGAACACCATGAGACAAAGGTTTGTGGTTAATATCAGCAGTATTCTCCACGGTTTTCAACTTAGGGGGAAAAAAAGCTAATTTCAGGAAGGCACTGCTCCATCTATAACAAGTTTACATTTCTTGTGATAAATGTAGTGGAGAACCTTCTTTTCCAGAGAACAGGGAAATTGGCAAAATTTAAAAAAAAAAAAAAAGAAAGAAAAGAAAAGGGAGGCCCGTGTCAAGACAAACGTGCAAATACAAAGAAGGTACCAGCAAGGAAGCACTGCGCATTTTCTACAAGAAGTAACTTTTCAGAAGCCAGGAGTCTCCACAAGAACTTTTCTAGATCTTAATATTAAAAGCTTGGAAAGCTGTAGGATTTGGTAGTTGGTGGCTCTGTCTTAAAGATCAAGATAATTTTTCATAATATATAATTGTCTCAGTGTCTGGAAGTAATTCTGCATGATCAGTGGCCTCACATTTTTAGACCCTTAGATGTACCCTTTTAAACATTTTCTTTCATGAAAAAAAATTCAGCTTTTTAAAGACGGTTCAAATAGGGGCTTTAAAGAGGCCAAGAATTTTATTTCAAAGCCATCCTCTTTCAGAATGTTAGAGCTATCAGCAGAAAGAGTCCGTACACTGAGAAAATAAAGCAAAACCATCCACAGATGGCCAAATGGAATTTTCGTTTGGGAAGACATTTTATTTCTGCTCTTTTCAAGTCTATCTAAATAAACCTAATGTCCCTGGAGGCAGGCCTGAGATTCATTAGCAAGGCTCAAACTCATCAACTGCAGGAGCTCCGTTTCTGAAGCAGGAAGCATGCTAGAGAGAGTCTAGCAGATGCATCCTTCCTGTGAAGCCCCAAAGAAATATGTTCCACCTTCTTCCCATCTGAGAGTCAGACCAAGGTGGCGCTGTCACCTGTGTGGACAGTGTTAGAAACCTGCCCTTCTGCACACCTTCCACGCCTACCTGGATTAAAAAGCATGTACAGGTGAACCTAATTTTAGTCCCTTTATAATTCTTCCCCACTTGACATGCCCATGATCCTGGGCTGGACATTCATGAATCCCCCCACTGTCCCCACCTGGTTTTTCTGGGATGCTGGCCACACTGAGAAGCATTACAGAAAATGAGCTGGCACTGTTTGCTACTGCATATGGGCAAAAGCTTTGTTCTATCTATGTTTATCTTGGCTCTTCCTAGACGCTGGAACAGAGTATGTAATATGACCAACTTTACTTTTCTTCCTCTGAAAGCAGTTGCTTTTGAGAACATGTTAGGGAACAGTATCATGGTTCCCCTTGAGTTTACCGAGGTTTAGGCAAATGAAATACATCTAGGTTTGAGTCACATGAGCCTGGGTTCAAATCCTGACTTCAACTCTGACCAGCTAGAGCATCCTAGACATGTTACTGAACCCCTTGGAGCCTGAGTTCCCTCATCTGTAATATGTGGATGACACCACCCTGCCATGCAGAGTTGGGAGAATTAAAAAACAAAGAAGTGTTGGCTCAGCACGGGGCTCGGCTCGCAAAAGGCACCCCGCATAATCTGGTGCCCCCCTCAGGAACGAGACCATCCAGGGCATTAGCCTGGTAGAACTCTCTGGAACAACAGGTTTTCCCCCGCCGCACCTCCTTCACAGCGTCTACCAGCTGTTCCTCCTCTGCAGTAAAGCACTTGAGTCCCACCCCCTGTTGGATGGCCTCTAGGATCAGTCTGCGATGCCTCAGGACGGCTTCCAAGGCTGCACTTTCTGGGCTGGCCACTGAAAGAAAGGGGGATTGAAAACTCATGAGTGAAGCTATGAGCACCATTTTTCCTTCACCTTTCTCAACTCAACTCTTCACAGGGAGGATACACTTCACCAATCTCCTTCCTGGGGCTGGGAGTGGGGAAAATGGCAAATTAATATAAGCTTAGACTATTTCCTGTGTATTTTATTTTACGAGGTGCACAAACTCCCATGTCCTTGAAAAAAACTGCCAGTCCTTACTTCTGATGGTGGGGATGTGGAAGATGGCCATGAGAGCTGCTGCTCTTTTCTGGCAAGACTGACGCTACTCTCCACTGGGGACAAGGCTCTGACAGAGATCAGGTAGGCCTACCTGCCCGGAAGAAGGCATCGGCACCAGATTCCCTTCGTATTTCCTCCATGAGCAGGTTCAGGGGGCAGGTCTTGGTCTCCTGAGCCACCAGCAGCAATTGCCAAATGGCTGTTGCGGAGAGAGTCTGCTTTTCTAGAACTGCTGACATCAGAGAACTGAAACCACCCGAGCCAGAGTCACGTTTCACGAGCTTCTCCATGACCTTCAAGATGTGGCACAAAAATACATGTAAGGGATCCTCTAGGCGCCAGCCCAGCTGCAGAGCTGCGAGTCTGAGTCCTGGGCTATAGTGGACGTACTTCTGGGGGTTTCTCAACATCACTTCTCAACCGGAGAGACTTTTATAACTGCCAAAGCTCTTCACACTTCCTTCTGAATGCCTTTCTTATTACTGCAGAAATTACAACCTCTGACTTGTCACTCTGCCCTAGAAATCAAATCACCTTGTTTTTCTCCTTCTCTACGGACCCCTTAGCATTTCTCATCACGGCTGTGTGTGTACATTTATGTAAAATACAAATATATTTTTAAAGTATGTATATATGTCATCTTTTTTCCTTCTCTCATTTTACCCACCCTCCCTCCCTCTCCCCCTCTTTTCCTCTTACCTCTCTTTCTCCACGGGCTAAACCCTTCACGTGTGGGATCATTTTTAGTAATATCTGGTTGTCTGTGAAAATCTCCGAGAGGTTTTCATGATACCGCCTCAACAGCTCGGTCCCATAATCATCAGGGCTTGCTTGGACTGCAAGGATATTAGCAAAACAATAATGTTTGCTACAAGAAAATGTCCTTACGGGCTTCTGCTACAGAGGATGAGGGGAGTTACAAATGACAGAGGAAGAGCATTATCACACAAGTGCTCTGTCTCCTCTGCAAGGCAAGTTCGGCTCCTGGCTTGGGGCCTCATATACGTGTGTTCAGATCTCCTTTGGTTTACCCTTAATCACTTGGTGCTTCGGGTCACAAAACCACTAACACTTTCAAAGTCAGCGGTTTGCAAAGTCAGTGATTACTCAACAGGGAGGTAATTAGAAGGCGTGCTTGTAAGAGATTCAGACATACAGATTCAAGGGGTGTTATTCCTCGAGCCTGAGGTTAAGGATCCATGTGGCAATCCAAAATACTAGCAGGCATGAGTCAAGACTCCGGTAGGGAAGCTGACCCATTGTTCTTCATGCCCTTTGAGCCAATCTGTTACTCTCTTTTAAAAGGTCATATTTAATTTCAAAGTAAGAAAAATAAACACTATCAGGCATTTCCTTTGGTTTTATAGATATTTAAAAATGTATTCTCCTCTTTGGCCCAGTTAACTTTGCTTCTGGGAATCATGCCTTAAGAAATGCTCTGGAGGCAAAGAGTCTGTGTACAAAGATATTTGTCACTGTGTCACCTGTGATGAGGAGGGGGAAGAGAACACCTAATATTCACTGAGGACCTATGATTTGCTAAATGCTGCACATACATTGTCTCACAGTCCCCACAAAAATGGATGTGATGGGTGCCATTCTCACCCCCATCTCAGAGAGGAAAAAGCGAGGTTCAGAAGGGTTAAGTCATTGGCTCAGGGTCACACAGCTACAAAATAATCAGGCAGTCTTGACAGCCCTAACCGTTACACCACATGTACCCCTAAACAGGGCATGAGTAATGCATGATATACATCCCTATAATGGAAAACTACACAGCCTTCAAAAATAGGGTTATAGAGCATTTTCTGCAATGTGAGGGAGAAAGTTTATATGACACTGTTAAACAGAGGAAATTATAAAATTATAAAATACAGTAGAATATCTCACCATTGTAAAAATAATGTGACAAATACGTCAATGGGCTAGTACTGACATAATCAACTGGAAGGGTTTGAGGTTGTTTTCTTCTTTATTTTGTAAATGGTTCAAGTCTGTATTGGTATTCGTGATTTTTATAAGCTAGAAGAAAGTTCTCTCCTTTTCCAACTACCCTTTTTCTGAAAACCACCTCGGTCTCAAATGCTCTGGGAATGGGGAGAACTGGCTAGACTTGGTGCATTTTTCTAAGGACTGGGACAGGGACTCCTGTCCCCCCAGACTGAAGGTACACGAGGGGTGGGTAATTCTGGGGACTGCCAGAACCAAACAGCACTCACACGGGAGTGGGAAAATCAAGATCAGAGTCTTGGCTGCTTAGATTTATCAACCCAGCTTGTCAAAATCATGAGCTCTGTGAGCCGGCTGGCTCCTTCGGCATTCCCAGGTGCCAGGTGCCAGCCCTGGAAAAGCCACACCTTCACAAACGCCGAACCACGGGAACATCACGGGGATGCCTGATGGACAAGAGGCGTTCTCAGATTTCAGATCTTAACTCCAGAACTACTGAGAATCACTGCTTTCTGTTGTACAAGGGCATCTCTCACCATTACCTCATCTCCCCAGCATGGAGCCCAAAGGGTGTTGAAGCTCTAATTTTCTGTGGGAGAGGTTCCAGTCCAGAGAGCTGACAATTAACGGATACCTGGGGTGCCTGACGAGGTGGCTAATCGCTGCAAATTCTCCAGCAGAAGGCCCAAGTGTGGTGATGTCGGTTTCACAGCCTGAAGGAGTTTTACCAAACTCTCTGCAGTCAGAGTCTTATCTTCAGACACACTGTGCAGAAGCTTCTCCATCGTCTCCTTGGGTGTCCCGCCCTCGCAGCAATCCAGGATCACCTGCAGCGGCAAGCAATCGGGCAGACAGCGGTTACTGGCACTTCCAGTGCCAGGGGAACCCAGCAAGGCTCTCAGCAGGACGGGGCGCCTGTCCCCGGGTCCCCCTCCGCGGCCTCCGGCACCGCTTATATTCCCAGGGTCTCCTCCTTGTGCTATGTCAGTAAAAAGCCCAAGTTTTCTCCAAACGAACAGCTCTGTGAAAACCCTTCCTCCTCAACTGCAGGTCTGTGTAGACGCTTTGTGGTTCCCCCCCATCCCTCCCCCCCAGTTTGCATTTTGTGAGATTTCTACCCAAAGCCCACATGGCAGCGCAGGCAGCCTACCTCTCCCCCGGTTCTTCAGACTGGGTTCGTTCAGACACAGGGACTGAGAAACAGACGGGCAATTAATGAATACAGCTACAGCGGTTTTCAGCCTCCGTTCAATAACTACATGATTGTGTAAGAGGTTACAATTTCAGGGCAATCCTGTTATTTTACTTCCTTTTACTTAATTTTCATAGCAATTTGAATGTCCAGATAATTTACACATTAGTCTGGTCTCCAAAATAATAGATTTAAAGTGCATTTCTGGATAATTTTTCTTGTAGTTTCTGTATTCTCAATCTCTCTTATCAGCTCCACACACACATGGCTCCAGTCATCATCCCCCACTTCCACCCCCTTGTTCTTCCTTGGTGTGCTGGAGTCAGGAGGGCACAGGGCTCCAGCAAGAGGTTGAACAATAAAACACACGACTGTTATTTTATAGTTATTTTCCTATTACAAGAGAACTATTTCCTAATGTACTACAACTCACTATGTATAACTTGGCTCTTACGGCACAGATAACGTGGGAGGTTATTTCAACACATATAATCTACAGATTCCTTAAGTAACTGAATTTTGAGCTTTCCTTTGGGAAAATACCAGCTTTCAGGAGAAACAGTCAAGCAGATCAGTCACAGTAGCATGCCAGAGGATGCCATTATCAAATTAACTCCCATTTAAAAATAAATTTAGCTATAAAACCAAATTAGTTTCATGTATATGAAAGGAGTATCTATATTATATATATGAAAGGAATGCATACATTATATATTAAGCTGTCATATTCATCAATACAGAACATAGTCATTCTCTTTAATGTCTAATATAACTAGATTCCTACTAAATGAATCATAATTTAAAATTAAAGCACCTGTATCTAAAAACCATGCTGATTTCAGTGCTCTTAGTTCCTAAGCAATGACCTGATACATAATGAGGCAGCCAGATACTGTCCAGAGTGGGTAGGGGCTTTAAAGCCAGACAAGCCTAGTAGGAACCCCAGTCCTAAAATGTACAGCCGGTGTGACCTTCAGTGAGTCCTTTCATTCTTTGAACCTTATCTTCCTCATCTGCGAAAGAAGAGAATAATACCAACTCTTGCACACTTGTTATTAGGAGTTTCTGAAGTGAAGTTGCTATTTGTAGAGCCTGACGTAACGTCTAGGACATACGTGATCTTTAAATGACAGTTGGTATTGATACCCTTAGGCAGCTGTATGCACAGTGGTTAAGAGAACGTGCCGTATTTCCAAGTCTGAGCTCCAGTATGGATGCCCAGCAGCTGTGTCTCTGGGTGAACTGCTTCACCTTCCTAAGTGTCTGTTTCCTCATATTTAAAATGAGGGTAATATCCGTGACTTCATAAAGTTGATGTGAGGGTAGAATTTAGTAATGTTTAAAAGGTCCTCAGCACACTGCTCGGCACACGGTAAGCAGTAAGTTAACAACTGTCATAATTACTATTTTTGTATCTGTTTCCAATCCTGAAGTAAAGACATTTCTATTTACCATTTCTTATAGAACCCAGGGTATGTATACGTAGGGGCCGTGGTGCCTTGATTAGCATCATTCTGTAACAGAAGAGAGTTCTAAAAGGCTCGAGTGCATGTTCCATGTGATGCCCACACACTGTGGCCATTCAATCAACATTCACCTCTATGGTCCTGGTTTATTGTTTCACTTCAGTTTTCATGAGAAGAAGTAGCTTAATGAAGCTCTGGTAGAACCCTAATTCTAAGAGGTGTTTTTGTGATTTGTAACTAATTAAAGTTCTTCTGCTTCAGTCCTTTCTGTCAAGTAAACTGAAAGTGACAGAGGAAAATGACACTGTGGTCTGTCTTGGTGCAGAGAATGAGGCTGAGTCTGGGCTCTTCCTATAAATGCTGTTTTACCAAGATAATGAAACAGTTTAAAGGACACATTCAATCTAGCTAATAAGGAAAAGGTTTGAATGAGTAATCGAATGAAATCCCTAAACAGGGAATCAGGTACTTCTAGAGCTATAAGCAACTTACTTAAACTGAGTGCCTGAAATTACATTCAGCCTTAAGCCTAAGGAGAAACTGGAAGCTTAATCTTATTTTGTATATTACCTTTCTCTAAGAAATTCAAAGGAGTTATAATTTTGGGAACACATAATTTATAAAGTCTAATTTTGACATTAAGGATTGTTCCCATTTTATATGAAAAAACTACAATTTGTGACCACTGAGAAAAAGAGAATTGAGGATCCAGTCTTTACTACTGATCCATTCTACCACTGCTTTCTAAACATTTTCTCTCCCAAACATGTAAGCCACTTCCCAGCTTTAAGAATTGATGCCACAGAAGTTCTCTGTCCCTACTCCTTCCTTCCAGATATAAAAATATTTTTAGCACAAAGTTGAAATCAATAACACCAACAAACACAGTTATCTAGTTGACTTGAGAAGTCATGACAGCAGTTTCATGAGGATTTTAGTAGCTGCTGGTGGGAGAGTAAACTGGTACAACCTTTCTGAAGGGCAATTTGGCAATATATAGCAAACACCTGAAAAATTTTATACTCTCTATTCCAAAATTCCACTTCTTAGAAATTACTCGAAGGAAATAGTTTGAGAAGTATGCAAAGATTTGTGTGCAAGGATGTTCTCTACATCATTTATTATGGCAGAAAGTTGGAAACAAATGTGCAACAACAAACAACTAACGAATTATGGTATGTTCATTAAACAAAATACAACGCAGCTACCAAAGCCCATACTATAGTATGGAAATATATTCACAATACATTAAATAAAAAACCCAAAGTTATTCTGTATAAGCCTATCCCAGGATGACTCAAACGAGAAAAAGTGGGAGCACATGCTCTAAAATGTCAGCAATGATCATCTCTGAGTGGTGAGATGGCGAGAGATTTTTTTTTCTTTTTGCTTGTTTCCCCAATTTTTCCTATAGGTGAACAGTGTATCGTTTCTGTAAAAAAGAAAAGTGCCAAAATTATAATTACAAATGTGCCTAAACGTTTTCACTCCTGGGGCAACTGTTTTACATTAACAACTCACTGAGTCAGAGCAGGACTATCCCCACCCTATCCACATATCTAAACATTTCATCATATGACACAATGTGTAAGCCCCTCAGCCAGCTGCTGCCAAGGGTACAAAGAGACACGGTTCAAGAATGTGAACATCTAGGTGCTTACTATGCAGTAGGTACAAAAACACTGCAAGGGAAAAAGTGCTATGGGCCACAAAGGAGGTTAAAAAAAGTGCTCCATAAACTCAGGAAGGAGGAAGGGATGCTTTACACCACAGTTACCCTTTTCTCAGTGCCAGTCAGGAATTCCTCCTTGGCTGTTTCCAGGAACTCCAGGATAGGTCTCAGCTGTGTGACACACTGGATCAGGTCCTCTTTGTGTTCTAGTAACAGAGCAGACAAGGTCTTTCCCTCCTCTGTGCTCCCTGGGGGAAGAGAGAGTGTGAGAGACGCACAGGAGAAGCTAGTCAATTTGAAGAAAATAACAGCACGGTTTGTCAAGAGAGATCTAACAGAATAGTAAAGTGATTCTCAGCCTATTTTGAGCACCCAAATGCAGAATCTCTTTCTGGAGAGGAAAATACTTTATTATTCTGTTTAAACGCTATGAAAGGAAAAATGTTTCATTTATCTGACGAAACACAAAGCTGCAGAGCCAGGCAGAGGTTAACTTACGGTTGGCAAGGCCACTGCTTTGTACCTAACCCAAACGAGAGAAACTTCGGCCATCAGTGCTGCCAGCAAACCAGTTCACCCTGGGCACTCAAAACATCGCCTGGGATGTGTGGCTTGTGAAGGGCAGGAGAACACTGATGATCCTCTCCAACTTCAAGGTGTCAGACTAGTTAACTAGGGGAGAGGAATGGAGACTCAAATTTAGCTTGTATATATTTAACAGGCAGCTTCTGGAATTATGTGTAGAACTGATGTGAAAATCACTTAATGATAATTAAGCCGCTGAGGAAATGTATCACCGGAGCAAACTTGACAGCACCTTCCCAGAATAAAACTCAAGCCACCCAGGTGGACAGGGTTTTCTCCTACCTTTTGGCTGCACCACGTTGACATCTGGTTTTCTGTCTAACAGTGCTGCCTTTACTGCGGGATTGGAATCTTGGTACAGCTTCAAGAGCGACACGACAGTCTGAACATCCAGGCTCTCATCTCTTACTTTATCCAGGATTCTCTGGAATGCCGAGTGTCCTTCTTCACCCTCAAGACATCCCATTATAGTCTGTGGACACAAGTAACCGGAAAGAGATCAGCCAGCCACAAGAACCCCATGCTCCTTGGATTTGGTGAGTGAGGCCCTCAACAATTTGATCCCTGCCTCTTTGGCCTTTCGTGGTATTTGGCATTCTGATGGCTCCTGTATCACGGCTCTTCTGACTTCAGAACACTGAAGCATTCAGGATGGATAAGCACCCACCTTTCTGATCCCTCCTACTCGGCCTTCCTCACTGGTTCTCCTTCCAAATCCCTAACCATAAGCAGTACCGAAAATTGATCCCAACTCTATTTTTTCTCCTGTATGATCTCCCTTTGGAAAAACTCTTACATATACAGCTTTCATATCACCTCTAGGCCGATAACCCTGAAAACTAGCTCCCTAATGCTAAGCTTTCTGTTTAAATCTAGAGCCACACAGTTTCTACTAGAAATGCCTTATCCTCCAGAGGTCTTGGCACCACATGCCACCATCTGGACTCTTCTAACCCTGGAGTACTAAAATATCAGCAACTCCAGTGGTGAAATAAACAAAATTAGTGGGAGGAAGGCCAACTGGAAGGAAGGGTTAATATTTCTATTTTAGCAATAATAAATTTATTCTAAAAAAATCTGGAACCAAAAGTTAATTTTATGTGCATAGCCTTTATATTTCTACTTGGCAAAACTACAACCTACCTTTGATGTTTTTTAGTGTCAATACTATAAGAGTTTCCTCACAAGAAAGCAAAAAGTTATGGTTTTCTGCACATATACCACACACACACATACAACATGAAAGGATCTCATGAATATCTATACTTGCAAAGTTCAGCTAGACAGTTATTATAAATTCTGGTAGTAATTATAGGTTTAAAATTTTTGTTTAGAGAGATTTTTATCTTTCTCTCCTCCTCCCAAATAAACAGAAATTATGAACAAGTTAGACTGTGTTTCTTGGCTTTGCTTAAGCTTGCTTCCTGATCACAGAATGAACATATAAAGCCAAGTTAAACTTAAAAAAAAAAAAAAAAAGGCTCCTATATTTTTTAGTAATATACAAAAGTAAATTCAGATAAAGCCCAGTTTTGGAATACACATTAACTAAATTAAGTAACTTCCATGAACCTGAGTAAGTCATCTTGTCTACATTTTGAAAATAATAAACAAATGAAATACCAACTCAGCTGAATGCTTACTCGCTTTCAGCCATATTCATTCAACCTTCCATGCTCTTTTTAGTCACCCTAAAATCTCTTTAAGGAATGCCTTTTCCCTGACAGCAGTAGGGACCTGTGGTAGGCAGCCTCGAAATGGTTCCTAACATCCCTGCCACCAGGTATTCATGCCCTTGGGCTGAACCTGATGTCGTGCTTCCAAGGAAAAGCATATGGCAAAAGTAATGGAGGGCACTTCTGAGGCTCAGTCACCATGACTTCCCTCTTGTCCATGTGGGCACTCTCTACCTTCGCTCTGGAGGCAAGCTGCCATGTTGTGACCTGCCCTACAGAGAGGCCCACGTGGCAGGGAAAGGATGTCTCTGGCCAACAATCAGTGAGTGAGCTTGGAAGTGAAACTTCAGAATCCTGCCAACACTCACATGAGTGCACTTAGAAGGAGACACTCCCCATCCCCACCCCACCCTCGCCCTCCTCCACTCAAGGCTGAGCTGTCTGCAGCCTTGTCTTGGACCTTGAGCCAGGGACTCTGCGAAGGATGCCTAGATACCTGACCCACAGAAATGGTGAGGTAATAAGTGTGTGTTCTTTTAAACTGCTAAATGTTAGGGTAATTTGTTATTCGGCAATAGATACCTAATACGGACCCTCTCAATGCTAATGCCCTCAGTAAACATGTTTTTCTCTCTTTATTTCTCCTTTCCTTCCGCCTTTTCTTCGATGCATCTTAACGGACACAGCATTTAGCCGTCTTCTATCCTAGGCCAGTGTGCTTTCACCTGAAGCTCTCTGAATCTCAGTATCCAATTTGTCTGGCATTATCATTTGAGCCGGTGGGGAAGAGGTGCTTTCATCAATGGTGGCATCTGATGCACTTCTCATTATCCTCTCTGCTGTCTCCTCCTCTGCAGAACTGCTCAGCAGTGAAATTAAAACATTTGTTAACTTCATTGCTCAGCAGTGACACTAAGGTGTGACCATCTGGGAAGAGGAGCAGGGGTGAGAGGATGAAAGGGCCAGAGGGAGCAGTCAGCTGCCTGGACAGCCCTGCTCTTTGCTCTTTCTTCCAGAACCTACTGGGGACCTGGCACCAGAGCCAGCGTTTTAACTGTTACTCCATCAGCCCCCTAAGCTGCCTGGGGCTCCTCCGTGCAGTGAGCCCTTTTCTGAAGTAGTGTATCTGCCTAAACAGAGGGCGTCCCATATTGTGGCAGACTGAGGTTCACTGACTGCTACCATGTAACAGAACTCTAAGACATGAGCCCAAAACAGAGTTTTGCTCTTTAAACAAACATTTGGAATTCCTTTGATTCTTAGAGTTAAAGGTACTTCAATAAATTCATACCAAATTATGGTCACACATGTAATCAACATACTTTGATTTATGAATGAACTATAGGTCAATATATTTAAAGATGGGACAGTTTCCTTTCCTTTTAAAATTTAAGCTTTGCCTTACACTAAGGTCTTTTAATTGAATTTACTTATTTTCCCAACTGTCTGCCTACTGCCTTTGGATTTGTTTGAGTTATGCTGTGTTCTTACTCACCCATGTCTCCCCTGAATGCCAAGGGCCAGATGATGGCACTCATCACATAGACCACAAGAGCTCGACATCATCCCAGACACTGTGTGTATGCGCCATCTACTTAACTCCTCACATCAGTCCTAGGAGGCATTATTACCACAACTACTTAAATGAGAGAGAGGTGAAGTAACTTGCCTGAGGTTGCGTGGCCAGTAAGTAGAGTACCAGGGAAGAAACCCTGAGCTTATTCCAGTGACTCAGCACCCCTTTCACCAGTTCCCACCCCTAGATTTTGAGTGTAACCAAATCCATTTACACTGCATTCTCCTGGACTTACTAGAGTCAACATCATGTGGAACACTGGGTCATAGCTAGATAATCTGTACAATTCCTCCTGGTCCCAGTGATTTGTATACAGACTGGTACACAGTAGATGCTTCATAAATATTTGTTTAACCAAATGAATACCTTGCCATATTCCCTTGCCATAAAACCAATAGCCTTTCTATCAATGGCTGCATTATCTTAGACTTCATAATTAGCACAGAGAAGATATGGCAAAACAACAACTTACTTCCATTTCTCATAGACCTGTAAAATGAACCCTACACTGTCAGTGAACACAGTCCACAAAACACAGACCTGCACTTCTTGACAAATCTCCAAAGTAGTGACATGGTTGAAAACATCAGATTCACATAGGAGAGGAGACTTGTTTGCCTTTGAAACAAAGTTGAAAGAGAAAAAAAAGCTACTAGGCCTTAAGCTTTGGGAGTCTTTCTAGAACTTTAGGTGAAAAGTGGATCAAACAGCAAGGAAATCAATAGTAGAAGTTATCTCTTTATTCTAGTCAAAGATTCGCTTTGCTATATACACAATTAATTAAAAGCAGGAACATGGCTAGGAATAAAGAAAGAAGACAATTAAAAGTTCCTGCATAAAAGCTAAAAAAAATTATGAGCTTGCCTTTAAACACAGGATTTGCTCAGCTCAGCCAGAAAGCCTGTTAGGTCAGTATCTGCTTTCTCTAATGGGTAGGGATATTACACCGAGATAAAGATGGGCAGAAGCCACTTTCCCATCCCAGCACCCAAGAGATTTCTCCTTAATCCTGATTAAGGTTTCACACAATCCAAGCGGCCCAGCCTCGTCCCATGTTGCTGCAATCACTGTTCAGGGAATGGCTTTGCCACCTTTCAACATTTATCTCAGGAAATAAAATAAGCAGGACACTAATTAGTTCGTGGTGTCCTCCTGAAACTCGGGGCGGTCCAGGCCAGGTGCACACCTTGTATCTGTGTTTCAGAAAAGGAACAGGCTGGTCCATCTCAACCAGAACACTCACAGGCCTTCACAAGCCTCCAAATTTCACATCTAAGCACAGATCATTTTTAACATTAAGCTGTCTTTTTAATGTTGTGCCGATTAACCACATAACAGCAAAAAAAGCATTCAAAGCTCCTTGGGAGCTAAAACTCTTTAAACAGAAAAACAACAAACAAACCCCCAGCCTTTACAATTGGAGCTGAAATGCAGACTGATATTCCAAGTGAACAGTTTGCAAATGCTTTCAGTACTGAGGCCTTTTGGGGATTCCCATAGTTTGGTGACTCCAAAAAAATAATTACATATGTGGCAGGACTTCTCTGCTGTCAAGACACTCTATAGGGATAGGGATCCAGTTTTATTTATATGTATTTTCCTAGCAACCAGCTCAATGCCTGGCACACACCAGATGCTCAGTAAATATTTGCTGAATCAAGGGGTAAGCAAAGAATAACACTTGGGGAAAAATGTGTACTCGGTGGCCCCTCAAAACACTGAGGTGTCAGCACAGACACTGTGACAGCTGCCATCATACACTAAGAACTGTGCAAGCCATTAACTTCTCTAGCAGTGCTTCCCAGAAATGTGGTCTACTGATACCAAAACAGCAACACGGGGAGCTTGTTAAAGATGTAGATCCCCAAGCTCTACCACAACCTAAGAATCAGACTCTCTGGAAATGAGATGTACATTTTAACAAGTGCACCGGATGATTTTTATATACACTGCACCACTGTTCTAGAGACTGATGGCTTTGTACCAGACACTACCCCTTCAGTTCAGGAAGGTACTTCCAAATGGGTAATGGCCCCTATTTGAAAGCATGACTTACAAATTAAGCTTAAAGTAACAGCAATCCATCTCATGTGTCAGAACAAATGACCATGGCACCAGGATATTATAAGGCATTAAGTAAAAAGGGGGTTTCAAGGTCAGCTAAGTCTAAAAATACAAAGTTAACGTATAAACAAACAATAGCAGTCACCACCAATTGAGCTCCTTCTCTGTGCCTGGCATTTTAATGTGAGTTTTCCATCAATAATCTTTATTAATTTCAAAATGATCCTGTGATGTAGGTGACAACATTCCCATTTTACAAATTAGGAAATTAAAGCTTACAGAGATTAAGTAGTTTGAGGTCACAACACTAGCAAATGGTAGAGCTGAATAACTAATTGTATATCCACTAAATGGAACTCTGCTCAGGCATAAAAAGGAATAAATATGCAACAACATGAATAAACCTCAGAAGAATTATGCTGAATGCAAGAAGCCGGACCCAAAAGAATATAGACTGTATGACTCCCTTTATACATATAATACTCTAGAAAATGCAAATTCATCCACAGAGAGAGAGCAGGTCAGTGTCACCTGGAGATGGGCAGGTTGAAAGGGGTAGGAGGGAGGGATTACCGAGGGCATAAGGAAACTTAGGGGTGGTGGATATGTTCAGTATCTTGCTTGTGGTGATGGCTTCAGGTTTTAAAGCTTATCAAACTGTACACTTTAAATACATACAGCTTGCTGTATGTCAATCATATCTTAATAAACTGATCTAAAAGAAAGTTAAAAAGAGAAAGAGAAGCACAGGGCCTAAGTACAAAGCAGTACTTTACCAACTCTATATACTTTATTTAATGGAAGCTTATGCTCTTCAAACATTTCTTCTCTCTTTCTTTCTGCAGCTGAAAGGCTTATTATGGAATATAACAGAATCAGTTTTAAATACCACCACCAAGTGATTTGTAGAGCTCTTACTCTGACCTCTAAAACCGAGGAAGAAATAACATAAGCCTATAATGATCCCCAACAGTGAATCAGTGTTCTTTCTAAGTACTACTAATGTTATTGTCACCAAAAGATTAGGACAAGAATTGGGAGGGGAAAAAAATGTTGGATGAAACCATGTACAGCAAAAATTTCTTGAGCACTTGTTATTTATTTATTTATTTTTTAAAGATTTCATTTATTTATTTGACAGAGAGAGAGAAGAGCACAAGCAGAGAGAGAGGGAGAATCAGGCTCTGCACTGAGCAGGGAGCCCGATGCGGGACTCGATCCCAGGACCCTGAGATCATGACCTGAGCCGAAGGCAGACGCTCAACCAGCTGAGCCACCCAGGCGCCCCTGAGCACTTGTTATTTGCCAGACACTTTTAGGTATCAGCATTAGAAAAAAAATGCTTAACACACAGTTCAAGTGAGTATCCAGGCAACCCTAATAATCTGAGTACTGCTGATCTATGCTGCTGCTCCTTGGGCACCAGAATTAAGTAGAGAGGAAGTCCCAAGAGGGAAAATGAAGAGGTGTGTCTCTAAGCCATCCAGGTAACAAACTTGTAACAAAAACGATAGATTGAACAGTTAAGAGAACATCCACGCGCAAAAATATAAAACCATAATGTCCTTCAGCATTATCGGTATAAAGAATATCAAGGTTTTACAACTTGTCACCTCCCTAACAGAGTCATTGGGGTTAACCCAGTGTTATGAAAAGCTGTTCTTTCAAGAAAGTAATTTACAGTCAACTGTCAATTAACCATGGTTAAAAGAAATACCTGACCTTGAATTGTTGTTGTTGCTGTTTTAAAGTCACTTGCTATGAATCTGGGAAATACTTATATAGTAGAAAGGCATTCACTGCTTGAATGAAGGTAACTAACAGACATGCAATTGCCTACAGCAACATGGGAGGCCTCCCACCACGCAGATGAGCAAGCCTGCGGGGACAGTGCCCACCGGCTCTGCCAGCCCCGCTCAGCACGGGACACACAGCTGGGGGAAAGGCGAAGCAAGAGGAGTTCTAAAGTGGCTGTGGACGTTCAAGGGATGGGAAGTCAGGTAGTGAGGAAGCCCACCTGTGGGGATGCGTCTCACTGAGATATTGAAAGAAAGAAAAGGCCAGTTATTTAAGAAATAAGAGCTTGATAACCACTGGGCCGTTGTTGGGCCGTTCCTAAACACTTCTACATACAAGACATACATGTATCATTTTCCCCTACTGGCAGTAAAACCCAGTGTGCAAGGGAACCGCTCTAAAGTCAGAATGCTTGAGTTTGAATTCTTGCTCAGTCCTACAAGCTCTGCGGCCTTGGCCAAGTTAT
Organism: Neomonachus schauinslandi; assembly: GCF_002201575.2. Classification (NCBI taxonomy): domain Eukaryota; kingdom Metazoa; phylum Chordata; class Mammalia; order Carnivora; family Phocidae; genus Neomonachus; species Neomonachus schauinslandi. The sequence continues at coordinate 16,128,914 of NC_058406.1, read as the reverse complement.
ATACCTGAAACCATTTTTCTCATCTGTAAAATGGGGCTAAAAAATAGTAAAATAGTACCCACCCTGGTGATTTTTGTGAGAATTAAATGTGGTAACATGTGTGCCAAGCATAGCAAGGTAAGTATTCAATAAATGTCCACCGTTAGTGGTTTTATGTCAGAAAATGGCCACTGTATTCTTAAACATTGGATGCAATTTACTATGTAAGGTTTACATTAAGTCCATTTCATACCTTGTTTTGAGTATTTCTTATTGTTCTGCTCTGGTTTTTATCATTCAGTCTTGATTTGGGGTTATCCATGACTACTTTCTGCCTCATTTTATCCTGATTAATCAGGAGGAAACGGTATGATCAGTTAAGCATCCTGGATCAAAACTGGTTGTAAGCCTGGTGATCAGAATATAACTTAGTTTTGAAAGCATCTTGCCTAGTACTTTTGCAAGAGTGCCCTTTAGAAAATAAATGTCAAAAAAAAATTAAAGTTTGAGGGACGCCTGGGTGGCTCAGTCAGTTAAGTGTCTGCCTTTGGCTCAGGTCATGATCCCAGGGTCCTGGGATCGAGTCCTGCATCGGGCTCCTTGCTCGGCGGGGAGCCTGCTTCTCCCTCTGCCTGCCGCTCCCCCTGCTTGTGCTCTCTTTCTCTCTCTCTGACAAATAAATAAATAAAATCTTTAAAAAAAAAATTAAAGTTTGAAAAAACTAAGACCCTGGAGTATTTTGCATTTTCATAGTTCTGCCCCGTATGGGAAGCTGGTCTGGCATCCAGAGAACACTACATCCGCAAACAAATAAAACTCATGGTACCTACCTCCTCCTGTGCACCTTTAATTTCCGAACATTCTTCTAGTCTTTTTAAAACATCCTGGGTAACCAAGAGTGCATCAGAGAAGACACTTTCATTCTCTAGAAGAAAATTCAGCTGATGGTGTTTCCTCTCATACTCTGAGTACAAAACAAAATAAAAAAAAAATATCAGTGATTCATTACTTGAGATGATTTTTAAAAGTTTAAGCTGACAACCTTTAGGTCGTATGCTGCATTTATAACTGACACCTAGCACATCAGTTGTGGGTAACAGAAAACAGTGTCCCTACCAGCTTCCTCCTCTGTGCCGTCCTCATCCTGGTTAGAATAATGGGTAAGCAACAAAACTGGTATATCGGGGGTGCTTAGGTGACTCAGTAGGTTAAGTATCCGACTCTTGATTTCGGCTCAGGTCGTGATCTCAGGGTCGTTGAAACCAAGCCCTGAGTCAGGCTCCGCACTGGACATGGAGCCTGCTTGGGATTCTCTCTCCCCATCTCACTCTGCCCCTCCCCACTCGCTCTCTTTTTCTTTCTCTCTTTCTCAAAACAAAAACACCCCTGGTACATTGTTATTTTAGTATTGCTTTTCTGCTCTGTAGCTCATCCTCAGCCTTCCATCACTCAAAAACACAGACACTTTAAAAAAAGAAGAATGACCCCTTGGGGTGCTTGGCTGGCTCAGCTGGGGGAGCATGCGACTCGTGATCTCAGGGTTATGGGTTCGAGCTCCATGTTGGGTACAGAGATGACTTAAAAAAAATAAAATCTTAAAAAAAGAAGAAGAAGAATACCCCAGTGGGAGTTTTGCTTTGGATTCTGTGTTGGATTGGACTGGATTTTGGTTTCCTATCTAGCAGTGGATTTTAGTAAATTTATCATTGAAACAAAAAAAATTCATAAAGATCACTGGATGTAGTAATTGACAATAGAAGGACAGATTATAAAAGAACTATTAAATGAAGATTACCTGGCTCTGTGCTTGCCCCCTTTGCCTCTCTAAAGGCTTGTACAGCAGGAGAGGGGGAACAAACTTCAGATGGACGAGGAGTCTCTACTGGGGTGTCTATGTTCCCCTGCATCTCCTGGGCACTGGAAGGCCCCATACTCATCTCTCGTGTGTCCTCAGTCTCGGCTTTCACAGGGCCCCCTAGAGGGGCAGAAGCCTCCAGGGAAGGATGAGACTCTGCAGCGCCCTCAGAGGCAAGGATTTCTACTTCAGGCTTCTCCGGTTCCTTCCTGAACGCCTCTGAGGATGGTACGGAGACATCCCTTACCACCTGACCCTGAACAGAGCAGTTCACAAGGCTGGTCAGAAGATTTTTACAACTAACGGCCACATCAAACATCTGGAGGCTGTCGGCCAGAGAGATGATTTTGGAGAAGTTGTGCTTGCCCACGGGTAGTTTGCCAGTGTACATCATTTCTAACAAGAGGGCAAACTCCTCGGGGCTCACCACAGACGCATCGATGGAGATGGTGTCTGTGTTGTCCAGCAGGGTTTTGAACAGGAGGCTGGCCGCAGCCAGGACGAGCTTGTGGGCCCTGAAGTAAATGGCACCGATGGAAATGGTGCAGTCACAGAACTGCTGCTCCTTGCACAGAGTGTAGAGCTGCTGCAGCAGCTGCCGGCTGTAGTTGGGGAGCTCCATCGCCTCCACTCTGCCCCTGAGGAGTTCTTGCCCTCTCTTCTTCCAGAACCCACTCTGTGAGGATCAGTGCTGTCTCCTAGAGAAACCCCAAAAGTGCTATGTTAATATATCACAAGCACACCGGGAAAGACCTTGAACGAAATATTCAAACAGTCAACTCACACATGCGTTCGCCCAATGTTGCTCAACAGGAGGGGCGCTGCGCCAGGGACGCTAGATTAATAACGCTGACGAGAGCGGTCACGGGCGTAATGCTATGAAAGGGATTATGCTTCATGCTTCATCTGGACAGTCTCACTGGATCCTCACGATGACTCAATGGAAAAGATACCATACCTTCCCCATTTTACAGATGAGACTGAAGCTTAGAGGTACTGAGACAACCAGCCTGAGGCAAAGGAGCCGTTAAATGGCGTTTGTGTATCACCCACTTCAGGGCTGTAGATAATACACTGCTGGATGCAGTCCTGCTTCCAGTGAATTCTCAGCCAACGGAAGGAGGCAACTATATAAACAGATCTACAACACAATGTCCTCATCTCATTGGACTTATCTGCAACACGCACACAGGTCGTCACTCCCTCCCGCTTCAAACACATGTTTCGCTCGCTCCTGCTCTCTCTGGTTCTCCCGTGACCTCCCGAGCCACGCCTTCCCAGCATCCTTTGCTGGGTCCTCTGCATCATGTTGGCCTTTACAGTTTGGAATGCTCCAGGACTCAGTCATCTCCCCTTTCGTCTTCTGTCTCATCCGATTCCACACCTTTGAAATGTCAATGAATGCTGACAGCTTGCAGGCTGACATCCTGAGCTCGGGCCTCTCCTCTGGAGTCCAGATGCACACCTCCAGCTACCCGTTCAGTGTCTCCGATCAGAGGCCTGATGGGTGGCTTAAACTTATATCCAAAACTCTCCTGCCATCTTCCTACTCCACAGCAATTTTGTCTTTCTAGAAGTCATCCTTGACTCCAGGGTTTTTCTTATACTCCTTATCCAATCCTTTATAAATCCTGTTGGCTCTACCTTCAAAATATACCCCAAACCCAATCACTTCCTGCTGCCTCCACTGGCTCTGCGCTCGTCAGTCTAAGCCTCCATCACTTTGGATCTGGCCTATTGCAGCAGTCTCCTCTAACTGGTCTCCACACTCCTGCCCCTTTCTAGCCCCACCCCTACGCCACCCTACCTCAATCCAGGAGTCAGAGGGCTCTTTTTGGCATGCAGCCAGAGCTTGTCCCTTCTTTGCATAGAAGCCTCCCTGGCTTCTGGTCTCAGAGTAAATGCAAAAAGCCAAAGTTCTTCTAATGGCCTACACCGCCCTCATAAGCTGGCTGGCATTAACTCTCTACGCCACCTTCTACCACCCTCCCCCTTACCCATTCGGCCCTAAGCACACTGCCTTCCTTACCGATCATGGAACAGTCTGTAGATGTTCATCTACAGGTGTCTCCACACGTGTGCATGGCTCACTCTCCCTTCCAGCAGGTCTCTGCTCTAAGGCCACATCATTACTGAGGGCTCCCCTGACCATGTCCTTTAAATACCAGCCTCCTGGTATTTAAGAGATACACGGGCCATGCTTAGGAGCTTGGATTTATCCGAAAGGCAACAAGGAGCCACTGAAGGGTTTGAAAGGCTTTAAGCAGGGAAGTCACATGGTCAAAGATGCATCTTAAATGGATCACCTAAGTGACATCTGCACAGAATTGAGGGGGATAATGCTAGAGACAGGCTCTATTATTGCAGGAGTTCAGAGATAAATCAATGAGGACTTTGACCCACAGAAGGGGCAAGAGAAGAGAGAGAAAGAGACAGCCAAAAATATTTAGAACATGTAACTGTCATGATTTAAAGTCTGAGTAGATGTGAGGGAAGAGAGAGACAGCTCCCAGGTCCTGGTCTGGTTGAGTGGGAGTGGATGCTGAGATGATCCAGATAACATAAGAAAACAGTCTTGGGAAGAAGACATGTGGTTCAGTTTTGGGTTTGAGGATCTTATGATGATAGCCAAATCCTATAATCTCACTTGTATAAAGAAAATAAAATAAAAAAAAAAAAAGAAAGAAAATAAAATACACTGACAAAAGGGTGGAAAGCCAAACGTCAAAATAACACTGGCTGCCTTCTTTATTAGCAAGATTGTGGGTGATCCCCTTTCCCTTCCACCACTATTTCACTTTCCCACATTTGAAGCTGAAAGATAAAAATAAAAATAGGGGTGCCTGGGCAGCTCAGTTGGTTCAGCATCCAACTCTTGATTTTGGCTTGGGTCATGATCTCAGGGTCATGGGATGGAGCCCACGTCTGGCTCCGTGCTCAGCACTGAATCTGCTTGTCCCTCTGCTCCTTCCCCCACTCATGCTTGTGTGCTCTTTCTCTCTTTCAAATAAATAAATAAAATCTTTAAAAAAAAATAAAAATAAAACTATTTCCAAGTTCTGGCTTCTGGTCTGGCCCGTAAGAAGCTTAGGAAGTCACCATTCCATCCTGACAACGGTAAAAAGCTAAACAAATGGAAAGATCAACAACTCTTCTTAGATCTGTCAGAGAACTGAGGTCACAGGGCAAAACTGCTGTCCCCCAAACTGGAGAAAAAGGCAGAGAGAGAGAATCATAACTTCTCAGAGCAGAAACCCACCAACAGATACATCCACTGGGAACTGGTACCAGAAAAGGAAAACAAAAACTGAAATTGACAAATTGCTGGAGGCTCAGGGTGGACAAGTCTGAGTTAAAAACTCCAGAGGGACCAAGTCATAACTTTTGAGTTTTACCTCTAGGAGCTCTAAGGGGTGAATACAGGCGAAAAATTCCCTCCTGCTTCTGGAAGGAGCGGGGGAGAACTAACCATTTTGAAATATGCCAGAGCACTCTGTTCTTAACAAGGCCTAGCTTCAGGAGAAACTATTTTACCAGATTCCAACCTAACTGGGGGAAGAGAAATACCCTTCAGGAGGGGATGAACTGAAAAACATTGGTGAAGTTCATAGCCCTGGGGCACAGGCTCACCAAGAGACTGAGACCTAATCATCGGTCTATAAAACACTTCCTCCCCTACATCTTACCATCCCATCACTATACGCTTATTTACCACAATTCCTTTTACCCAGTACTTTATGTCTACCTTTCAAGAAAAAAATATGAGACACACTAAAAGGCAAAAACACAGTCTGAAGAGACTGAACAAGTATCAGAACCACAGTCAGATACGTCAGAAATGATCAGACCAGGAATTTTTAAAAACTGTAATGCTAAGGGCATTAATGGAAAAAAGCAGACAACATGCAAGAACAGATGAACAACGGAAGAGAGATGTAAATTAAAAAAATGAAAAAGAAATGCTGTAAGTCAAAAACAACAAATTAAGAATGCCTTTGATGTGCTCATTAGTAGACTGAGAAAAGCTGAGGAAAGAATCTCTGAATTTGAGGATATAATCAGAACAGAATATCCAAGATTTTATTTACTTGAGAGTGAGAGCATGAGCAGGGGTAGGAGCAGAGGGAGAGGGATAAGCAGGTTCCTTGCTGAGTGGGGAGCATGACACAGGGCTCAATGCCAGGATCCTGAGATTATGACCTGAGCCGAAGTCAGACAGACGCTTAACCTACTGAGCCACCCAGGCACCCTGTCATTGATTTTGAATTTAATTCCATTGTTGTCTGAGAGCAGAGATTGTATGGTTTCTTATTTTTTTTTAAATTTGTTAAGGGTATTTTTTGGTCCAGAATTGGTCTATCTTGGTACTGTTCCATGTGATCTTGAGAAGAATGTGTAATCTGCTGCTGTTAGATGAAGTAGTCTATAGATGCCCATTATATCCAGTTGACTAATAGTGCTGTTGACTTCCACTATGTTCTTATTGGTGTTCTGTCTGCTAGGTCTGTCCATTTCTGATAAAGCGATGTTTAAAGTCTCCAACTATAATAGTAGATTCACCTAATTCTCTTTACAGCTCTTTCAGTTTGCCTTCCTTGTTTTGATACTCTGTTGTTAGGCATATGCACGTAAGAGATTATGTTTTCTTGAAGTATTGACCCCTTTTTGATTATATAATGCCCCTCTTTATCCCTGATAACTTTGCTTATTTTGAAGTCTGTTCTGTCTGAAATTAATATAGCTACCCCTGTTTTCTTTTGATTAGTATTATCATGATATATCTTTCTCTATTCATTTGCTTACACTTAGGCGTATCATATTCAAACTACAAAAAAATGAAAGCTTAAAAAAAAAATCTCAGAAAAAGAGGAAAAAAAACCCCACTTTACCTGTAGAGGAGCAAAGATAAGAATCACGTCTGATTTCTCCTCAGAAACCATGCAAGTAGGAAGAGAATAGAATAAAATAATTGAAGTGTTGAGAAGGAAAAAAAAAAAAAAAACCAAACAACCTAGAATTCAAACTACATAAAAGGTGCTCAGAGAACCTTTAAAAAAAAAAAAAAACCTCTCAGCAAACTAGGAATAGGGAGAAACTTCTTCCATTTGATGAAGAACATCTACAAAAAAAACCAAGTTAATGTTATAGTTAATAGAGAGAAACTTGAAGCTTTCTTGCTAAAATCAGTAATAAGGTAAGGATGTTCCCTCTCACCACTGCTTTGCAACATTATACTGGAAGTTCTAGCTAATTAATGAAACAAGAAAAGGAAATAAAAGGAATATAGGTTAGGAAAAAAGGAATAAGACAGTCTTTGTTCACAGATGATATGTTTGTCTATGTAGAAAATCCAAAAGAATCAACAACAAAAAAACCCTAATAAGCAATTACAGCAAGACTGCAGGGTACAAGGTAAATATACAAACATTAATCACTTTCCTATATATCAGCAATGAACTGGAACTTGAAGTTAAAACATCACCATTTAAGGGGAGCCTGGGTGGCACACTTAAGCATCCAACTCTTGGTTTCAGCTAGGTCATGATCTCAGGGTCATGAGACTGAGCCCCGCATTGGGCTCCGTGCTGAGTGTGAAGTCTGCTTAAGATTTTTCTCTCCCTCTACCCATCCCCATCACATGCTCACGCTTGCGTGCACACTCTCTCTCTAATAAATAAATAAATCTTTTAAAAATTAGTATTTAATTAGCACCTAAAAATGAAATATAAAAAATAATTATGGATAAGTCCAATAAAATAAGTACAAGAGTTATATGAGAAAAACTACAAAACTCTGACGAGAGATATCAAAAAAAAAAAAAAAACACTAAGTAAATGGTGAGATGTTCCACGTTCATGGACAGGAAGACTCAGTACTATCAAAATTTCAACTTTTCCCGACTTGACTAGATTCAACACAATCCTAATCAAAATCCCAGCAAGTTATTTTGTGGATATTGACAAACTGTTTCTAAAGTGTATATGGAGAGGCAGATTAGCCAACTCAGTACTGAAGGAGAGTAACGAAGCTGGAGGACTGACACTATTCAACTTTAAGATTTACTACAAAGCTATAGTAACCAAGACAATGTGGTATTGGTGAAAGAACAGATAAATTAGCTCACAAAAATAGTCAACTAATCTTTGAAAAAGAAGCAAAGAGTACAATGCAGCAAAGATAGTATTTCAACAAATGGTGCTGGAACAACTGGACATCCACGTGTAAAAAAATGAATCTAGACACAGACCTCCAAACCTTCACAAATTTAACTCAAAATGGATCACAGACCTAAATGTGAAATGTAAAATTATAAAACTCCTAGAAAATAACATAGGAGAAAACGGAAATGAACTTGAGTACAGTGATGACTTTTTAGATACTACACCAAAGGCATGATCCCTAAACGAAATAACCGATAAGCTAGATTTCATTAAAATTTTAAAAAACGTTTTTTCTGTGAAAGGTAATGTCAACAAAATGAGAAAACAAGCCACAGACTAGGATAAAATATTTGCAAAAGACACCTCTATTAAAGGACTACTATCCAAAATATACAAAGAACCCTTAAAACCCAACAATAAGGAAACAACCTGATTCAAAAATGTACCAAACCTTAACAGACATCTCACCAAGAGATACAGATAGCAAGTATAAAAAACAAGTATAAAAAATGTTCAACATATGTCATAAGAGAATTGCAAATTAAAGCAAACTATTACGATGGCCAAAATCCACAACACTGACAATACCAAATGCAGTGAGGATTTATAGTAACAGGAACTCCTATTTATTGCTAATGGGAATGCAAAATGGTACAGCTGCTTTGGAAGACAGATTAGCAGCTTATAAAACTAAACATATCCTTACCATATGCTCCAACAATTGTGCTCTTGATATTTACCCAAATGAACTGTCTACACAAAAACATGCACACAGATATTTATAGCAGCTCTACTAATAATTGCCAAAACTTGGAAGCAATCTAAATGTCTTTTAGTAGGTAAATGGGTAGATAAACTGTGGTACATCCAGATAACAGAATATTATTCTACCCTAAAAAGAAATGAGCTAACAAGCCATAGAATGACATGGAAGAAAGGTAAATGCATATTGCTCAGTGAAAGAAGCCAATGTGAAAAGGCTATGTACTGAATGAATCCAACTATATGACATTCTAGAAAAGGCAAAACGAAGGAGACAGTCAAAAGATCAGTGGTTGTCACTGGCTGAAGGAAGGCAGGGATAAACAGGCGAGGAACAGAGGACTTTTAGGGCAGTGCAATTATTCTTTATGATACCACAGTGGTGGATTCCTGTATTACACATTTGTCAAAATTCATAGAATGCACAATGCCAAAAGTGTACCCTAATGAAAACAGTGGACTTTGAGTGATAATGATATGTCAATGTAGGTTCACTGATTGTAACAAACTGCGTTGTGGGATAGTGGGGGAGGCTGTGTGGGTGTGGGGAACCCTCTACTGTACTCTGTACTTCCAATTTTGCTGTAAACCTAAAACTGCTCTAAAAAATAAAGTTCACTTATTTATAAGACTTCATAAAATGAATGTAAAGTTTTCAGTTCTAATCACCCCAAACCCTATCTATACCATGATATTTAATATTATGGAACATTTATGAATTTATATAATATTTTTAGTTTACTCAGAATATATTTAAGAACATCTAGCCCTACTGTTTGAGTACAATTTGTCTTGATACCTGTATTATAAAAATGCATATTTTTTAAAAACAAATAAACTGCAGCCTAGGAGCTACCCAACTTGCTCTACTAGTAGCAGCGGAAGGGGCAGGACTGGAATTCCTATCTCCTGGTACTGGTGGAAAACAAAACAAACAAACAAAAAAGATTCTGTAAGATTTAAAACAGGCAAAAGTAGGGACTATCTTTTTTAAAAAGAAGATAATTCTTAAAATTTGTAAATTAACTTATTTTAATAACTGAGGAAAAAATCAGAACAAGAATTCAACTTGCAAATAACAAAAAGTATAAACTATTAAACAGACACTAAAGTTTTTCTAAAGAATGAATTATATCAGTAGAATGTGATTTTTTCCCCTAAGAGAAACCATAGGCCTTATGAATTCAATAAATCAAAACACTTACCTGGACATATATTAGATCTTTTAAAATATTCTTATTAATATGAAACAAGTGATTGGGATTCTATTTTCAGGACAAACTTACTTAAGATGTTTTTTGGTCATTTTTCTGGGGAAGTTATCTAGAGCTTTCATCAGATTGAAAAAAAAAAAAAAAAAGATCTAGCAACGATCCAGAGGTAGGTATTTTGAGCATTCACTACAGAACCTTGTGGTCAGAACTATTTCATATTTTTGTTAATAAATAAATTAGATGGGGGGGGGGCGCCTGAGTGGCTCACTCAGTTAAGTGGCTGCTTTGGCTCAGGTCATGATCCCAGCGTCCTGGGATCCAGCCCACAGCAAGCCCTGCATCAAGCCCTGCATCGAGCCCCACATCGAGCTAAGCTCCCTGCTCAGAGGGAGTCTGCTTCTCCCTCTGTCCCTCCCCTGGCTCATGCTTTCGTGTACTCCCTCTCTCTCTCTGAAATAAATAAAATCTTTAAGAAAAATTAGATGGGAAAATAACAGAATAACTGTAGCAGAATAAGCAACTGAGCAAGGTTCAAAAAAAGTGACCTGAATTATGTGGCTTATCAATACACAGATATTAAAAACATGGTCATAAACTTGCAATAAAGGGAGAATGGAGATAGGTAAGGCAGAAAACTTTCAAGGGTGATCAAGGGCTACTTAATGAATGTAAGCTGGCAATGTTAGAAGTTGAAATTTTACTAAGATTAATAGGAATAACTAATTGAAGAGCAAACTTTTGGCAAAACGGCACGCCAAGCTGATGCAAATGGACATTTTCTCCCACTTCATACAGAAATGCTGGATAAAACACTTTTAAAATGCCTTTAAAATATATAGTCAAGCTTTAAATAAAAAAAAAGAAAAATCCTCAGGCACCTAAAATGAAAGAGACATCAAAATCAAAACTGGAACATTAAGTGGGTGTTGAGACCATGGTGGCCCACAGGGGTTTCAAACACCAATACAGGCCCGGAGCTTGGAGGAGAAAGCATTAATCCTCACATGGAGACTAGAAATACAGCTTCAGGCAGGTAGAAGGTGGGCGAGTTGAAGCTGAGACCCTTGCACAAAGCCCAGAGGCTCAAATACCTATCCTTCCTTGATATGCAGTCTGAGAAAATCTCTGCTCACTGGCTTGGAAGCAGCAATAAAAGTTGTTAATTATATAGGCCTTAAGAAGAGGAAAAAGCACCCATAAGAAATCTAAAATGCAGGCCTATGCCATACAGAGGCAAGTGTGGGTATGTAAATTTGTATCATACAGGAATCCTGAGCTGAGAAATTAACATAAAAACTGGTCTTTGACATGCAACAGAAAAAAATCAGAGTACTTTCACAACCCAAAGCACAGAGACTCACACAGTGAAGAAGAAAAACACAGAACAGAGCTCACTCTTACATACCATATGAGGAAGACACAAACGTGAAAGGTAAATCTATAAAGGCTAACAGTAGAAAATGTCAGAAGGTATCTTTGAAGCAAGGGTAGGGAAACTTCTTAATGCCCCAAATGCCAAAAAAAAAAGGGGGGGGAGGGGATGATGAATCTGCAGTGATAGTGAAGGTTTCTATCAAAGACATGATTAACAGACAATGGACAAAGGGTAAATTCAGGAGATAATATTGCACAAAGGCAACACAGAATTAATACCTAGAAGATATAAGAAATTCCTGCAAATCTAGAGAAAAAAATTAAAATCCAAGGGGAGAAAAGGAGCAAATGATGTAACCAGGCAATTCAGAGAAGGAAAAGCTTACTTCTAATTAATCAACAAGCAGTAATAGTAGTTGTTAAAATAGCAGTAATAGGGGCACCTGGGTGGCTCAGTCAGTTAAGTGTCTGCCTTTGGCTAAGGTCATGATCCCAGTCGAGCCTGTATCGGGCTCCCTGTTCAGTGGGGAATCTGCTTCTCCCCCTCTCCCTCTACTCTGCTTGTGCTCTCTCTCAAATAAATAAAATCTTAAAAAAAATAACAGTAGTAATAGCAGCTAGCATTTATCTAATGATTATTGTATTCAGGAAGTGTTTATTATATTCAGGAATATGCTTTACACATATTAATTCATTTTGCCCTCTCAACAACCTGATGGGGCAAATGCTGTAATTATCCCCTTTTATGATGAAGAGACTAAGGCCCAGAGAGGTTGAGTAATTTCTCCAAGATCTCACAGTTAACACATGGTAGAACTTGAGTTTGAATCTAGGGCACTTGGTGGGTATATAAATTGATATAGCTGTTTTGAAAAACATTCTGCTAATATTTAGTGAAATTTTCTGTATATATATGCCTTGTGACCCAGTAATCATATTCCTCCATACATATCCTAGAAAAATTCTTACATGGGTCCATAAGGAAGCAAGGCCAGAAAGATCACTGGGGCATTGTTTTTGGTAATAGGAAGATCAGAGGCAATTTAGATGTCCATCACTAAAAAAATTAAGTAAATGTACAGGAGGTATACTATGGAAAACAGTGCATTAGAAAGAAGCAACAACTAGCTACGAAGACAGAAACATGGATAGAAACGCAGTGTTGAGTGAAAAAGTAACAACCACAATGAGATCTAGAGCATAATAGCATTTATATAAGTTAAAAACATATAATCAGAACAATACCATATATTTGATAAGGCCACATATGTAGCCAAAGACATTTTATCAAATACATTAGAGTAGGTGCCTATAGTGTGGGAGGGGAATGAGGGTGTTGGAGGTGAGAAAGAAAAATAAAAAATAAAATCAAACAAGGGAAGCCTTGCTCAGACAGAGAAATGCTAGAGTGTCATGGATGAGGGGGCTCACTGCACCACCCCCAAGAGGCAAAAAGTAAAACTAAAAAGTCACATGAGGAGATGAGAATCACTAGAAGGAAAGTCATTAAATGCAGGAATCAGCACAAATAGCAGCCCCAAGGATTGAAAACCATAAAAACAATAGAACACTATGAAAAATGCTATAAATTAATTATATTTCATTTTAATAAATAGGCAAAATGAAGGAAGTCAAAATCAAAGAACAAGATAATATGGAAAAAGGATAGTCAGATGTGAAAAAGAACTTATAGTTATAAAAAATTAAGTCACTGGCATTCACACATTGATAAATAAACTAGACACAGCTAAAGAAAAAATTAGTGATTAAGAAGAGAAGTCTGGGAAAATTACTCAGAAGGTAGCAGAGTTTATAAAAACAGAAATATGAAAGGGAAGTTAAAGGACACAGAAGACAGAATGAGAAGGTGTTCCAGAGGAAATAATGGAAAAAGTACAGGAGAAACAATTTGAAGATAATTTCTGAGAATATTCTAGAATTAAAGACAAACACGAGTCTTCAGAAGAAAACTTCAAAATATTAACAACACGGAGAAAAAGAATTTGTAAGGAAACCAAGAGAAAAGACATTACTTACAAAAGAATGACAACTAGGCTGATATAGACTTTCTATTTAAATAACAATAGGCTTGGCCGCCATCATAAATGACACAGTAACCATCCGGACCAGGAAGTTCATGATTAACTGACTACTTCAGCGGAAACAGATGGTCATTGATGTTCTTCACCCCAGAAAGGCAACAGTACCTAAGACAGAAATTCAGGAAAAACTAGCCAAAATGTACAAGACCACACCAGATGTCATATTTGTGTTTGGATTCAGAATCCATTTTGGTGGTGGCAAGACAACTGGCTTTGGCATGATTTATGATTCCTTGGATTATGCAAAGAAAAATGAACCCAAACACAGACTTGCAAGACATGGCCTGTATGAGAAGAAAAAGACATCAAGAAAAAAGCGAAAGGAACGCCAAGAACAGAATGAAGAAAGTCAGGGGGACTGCAAAAGCCAATGTTGGTGCTGGCAAAAAGAAGGAGTAAAGATGCTGCAGTGGCTTTATCTGTGGTGGTTGTGCAGATTTTTCATGCGAGGATTAATAAACTAAGAATGTTAATGTGAAAAATAAATAAATAAATAAATAACAATAGATGCCAGAGGAAAATGCAATAACAGTTTTTGAATATTAAGGAAAATAACAATCAAGTATCAATATCCAGATTGAAATAAAATTATCTTCAAACAAACAGACACAGGCCATCACTGGAAGAATTACTTTAAGAAGGAAACTAAACCAGGAAAAAAACAAAAAAGGATAGAACATAAGAAATAGCAAGTGGCAAGCAAAGAAACTGCTAAACAAATCCACTGGAAAAGGTAAAATCAGAAAGACTGATAACATCAATGCTGGTGAGGATGTGGAATGACTAGAACTCTCATACACTGCTAGCAGAAGTGCAAAACGGTACAACTACGTAGGAGAACTACGTGGAGGTTTCTTATAACATAGAATAAACTGCTAATAAATGCAACAACATGGATAAACCATTAAACTATTATGTTAAGTCAAAGAAGCCAGGCATAAAGTACACACATATGACTCAACTTATAGGAAACAGAAATACAGGTACAACTAATTAACGGTGATAAAAATCAGATAGTAGTGTGGAGGTTGTTGGGATGGTGTCGGGAAGGGACTGAATGGAACGAGACACAAAAGAACTTTCTGGGGAATGGAAATGTTCTACATCTTATTCTGGGTGGTGTTTAAAGAATAGATATTTGTCAAAACTCTTCAAACATAACATCTAAGCTCAGTTGTTAATTATATCTCAATAAAAAATTAAGAAATGTGTTGGTATACTTAAAATGCACTGACTGTTTAAAAATGGGTACTGGAAGGAGAGGTTAAAAACAAAACAGAATAATGACAACCATAGTGCTAGCACTTACTGAAAGCTTACTATGTGCCAAGCGCTGTTCTAAATGCTTTGCATATATTAATTCATTTAATCCTTTCAACAACTCTATGGAGTAGGTACTCTTATTATCCACATTTTACAGATTAAAAAAACTGTCACACAAAAAGGTTACATAACTTACCTAGGGTTTACACTAATGTGTGGCAGAGCTGGGGTCCAAACTCAGGCAGCCAGGCTCTAAAGTTCTGTATTCGTAGAAATCCAATGCCTCTCTGAAATTAACAATCAACAACAACATGGAAGATGAGAGACCAGAGTCAGGGTGTTCCAAGAGTCAAGAGGATGACAAAAACAATGACTGACTTTAGCCTTTAGCCTAAATGAAGTATGTATATTAACAGGTAAGGATGTAGGAGAATAGAAAGATAAATATTTGCAAACGGGGGGTACAAAAGAAAATAAAGAAAATGTGATTAATCCAACAGCAAGTGAGAAAAGGAAAAAAGAAAGGCAAAAGAAAATCGCATTAAATAGAAAACAATTGAAGATGGCAGAAATAAGTCCAAATGTATTATTAATCACAATAAACAAATTGAACTTTCTTGTTAAAAGGCAGAGAGATGGGGCCTCTGGGTGGCACAGTCAGTTAAGTGTCCGACTCTTGGTTTCAGCTCAGGTCGCGTGATCTCAGTCATGATCATGATCGAGCCCAGCATTAGGCTTTGTGTTCAAGTCTCACACATGCGTACGTTCTTTCTCTCTCTCCCAAATAAATAAATCTTTAAAAGGCAGAGAGGTTCTCTGATTGGGTTTTTAAAAAATCAGCTATATGTTACTTATAAGAGAATTAATGAGTGGGCGTGTTTACACTTAAAGCCGTGCCTAGCACATAGAAACTACTACATGTGGTAGTTGTTATTACTAGACTGTGAATCATCCTCATTAAATTGTTTTCAAACTAGCCATCTGACTTGACAGCTCAAGTATCTATCTGTAAATAAACAAACTATATAATCTTCGTAGACCACTTTCGGGTACAGAATACTATTATTAAATAAATCTAATATATAATCATGAGGGATACACTGGTTATTTGGGGGCTAGTGAAATGTACTACAGAGGCTAAACTATACTTTGCTGATCTCACAACTAAAATGTAAGAGCCTCTAACATATTTTACTGTTTCCCCTAATTCCCTTTGTTGGGGAAGTTAAACTGAGGAGAGAGAATACAGCATTAGATATAACGTTGTGAAAGTGTACCTTTCAGAGTTAGAACACTGCATGTTGGAATCTCTAAGTCCTGTAGGTTCTTGTATAGAGGCAACCTAAATTATGTTATTAATAAGCACTTACTGAAATTGCTAGCCTTGGGAAAACTGCCAAAGGTCCCAAGGGAAGAACATTTAAGCAACAAAAGAGCACCACAAAGATGGATGTTCCTCAAAGGAACAATATTAAAGCCTCAAGAAAAGACTATACTGATATAGAATAAAGATACTTAGAAAGAAAAAACTTAATTGGCTGAACCAAGTGCTGCATAATGACCCAAAACACAAATGGGAATTCAACACAAAGTGGAAACTAGGCCAGCTTTCTAAAAGGAGCACAAAGAATATTTATTGATTTGTTTGTTTATTTATTATTTATTAAAATTTTTATTGTCTACTTCCAAAAAGGATTTGAAAGTTTAAGAATTCTTTAAGTTAAAAAGAGGCAAGACAAAAACCAGAAAAAGGAGAAGTGAGAATTAAGTCATAGTTCGTAGGAAACATGCAATCCCTTTGATGAACAAGGAGGAATACAACACTGAAGACTTACTCTCGATATGCACTGCTTAATTAAATAAAATAGATGTTCTGAAATCCACAAGTGCTGGTGATGTCCTTAGCAAAGCACTCAAACAAAGGCCTTTGTTGTCACTACTGGAGAGTAGGAGGCTCTTTTCTGTACCTCAGGAACTGGACCTCCCATTCCCCAATTACTATACTATATATACATGTCGTCCTATTCCTAATTATGGGTCATTTGCCTATTATTTACTCAGCACATTGCTAAGTGCTGTGAGGGATTCAAATGCATATAAAACAAGATCTTTGTCCACAGGGAATTGGTAATAAAGTTGATCCAATGCTAGAATGATTGAAAACAGATCTCTTAAAAGGACTCAATCCGTAAGAGACAAGAAGGAAAGGAAGAAGAGAAAAACAACAACAAACAAACAGACTGATCCCCGTGAGTGGCAAGGAAAATGCAAGAGCTACAGCTGGTAAACGCAAGTGAGGTACAACTCCAACAGGCCAGGGTGAAAGGTAAAGAACTCCAGACAGAGGAAGAGCCATGAACTCCGTTCCAGAAGAGGCACACCTGGCCTGGGTGCTGGAAATCATGTATGTGTCCAGGATCATGTATGTGCACCCAGCTCTGGAAGGACATCCGTACTAGCTGCCATCATTATTATGGACACCGGGCTGGCTAGGGTGGGTCTCCAAAACCACTCACGGAAGAGAAAGGGTGGAGCACAAGGCTACCTAGGTTAGGGAGGCCAGAAAATAAGCAGAGGAACTTCCACCTGTTTTGAGGGAGGAGCTCCTGAAATAGGAATAGCACAATTAAAGCAGAGCTTTCCCAGTGACATGAGGGCTGGACTAACAAGGAAAGTGACTAGCAATGGAAAGGAAGAACAGGTCGCCTCTATTATGTTGTCTATACAGGTTGTTGCCTTAGACATCCTGTATTATGGAGTTCCATGGAGAAGTTGGGCCCACCTCTTCCTAGATTTGTGTGTTCCAACATCCAAGAGAGAAAAGCCATTCTATTACATAATCAAGGGTCCTCAATTCTGGTTGCCCTAACAATTCTGCACTCTCCTTTGCTCACATCTATCTCATGGTCTGAGACATCTCTCTTACGGTATGGCTCAATGCAACCTTATCTGCTTAAAGTTTTTTTTTTTTTCTGTTGCTGCTGATAATCCCTTTCTCCTGAATAAAATCTTTACTTCTACCTTGATGCCTGGGCTCTGCTGGAACTAGAGAGCTGGAAGAGACCTTGGAGAGCCCTATTCATTGCTTTCAGCAAACAGAAGTTCATTACTTTATCTATCACGTACTCTTGTCGCATGACCAAATGACCTTAGTCCAATCTCTTCCCTTTCTAAGCGAGGAAACTGAGGTCCTGAGAGGCTGAGTTGCTCTTTGATCCGAGTCAGCTTTAACCCCATGGCTATTTAGTATCTCACAAACAACCAGAGTCAGGTGAAATAACAGGCACTCTCAACATAATTAGAGCAAAGATCACACATTCAGAGACAAGAAATGGGGCATTTGCTACACACAAAAAGATGATTTAAAATGTAAGGTATCTAAGGAATCAGCTAAGTTAAAAGAGAACTACTAGCAATTATTTCTGAGAATACAAGGTGGATGGGTGAGGTCAGAAAAGGTGACTGCAGCTTTTAGTGGGCCCAGATTTCTCAAGTTTAAAAGCAGTTGTCATTTGGTCTTGTCTCTTACACGGAGGGCCTGAAAGGCAGTAACATGTAGTGTAAGGGATGGAGGTTTCCGAATTTGGCACTCCTGGATTCGTGGTAGTAACCCGTCATATGTATTGTCATTGTTGTTTCTGACAGTATTACCACCATCATTCTCATTCCATTCCAAAGTCTAGTCTCCTACGGTTCCAGTCCTTGAGATTTATAGCAATACCTGAATGGCCTATGTGCTTTCCTAAGGTACATTCTGGTCACTGGGAAATCCAGGTAACCTGAACAACTCCAAAGAACCCCAGGAGTGAAGATTCTCAAGTGGCTGGTGGCATCAAGTATAAAATTCACCTCTGGGGCTTTGGATGCTGTCTAGTGAGCAATATGATAGACACCAAGTAAGGATGATATGGAGATGATAATCCCTTGCTTGCGTACCGAGATTTACACCTCATCCCATTAATCTTCATTTTATAGATGAAGACTAAGGCTCAGAGATGTTAAATGCATGGTTAAGGGTTATGAGTTACCAAGGGGCAGAAGTGAGCCCAGGTCTCAATTCTCAAGCCATGGTTCTGTCCTCTATAATGTGAAGGGCTTGCTGGATGCCAAGACTTAGCTACCACTTCTGCAGATAATTTTCCCTTCCAAGAGTTCAGCGGCCATTAAGAAGTATAGCTGTCAACTCTTGGTTATTTAACAAGTACACTTACGGTCTCACACTGAGGGAAAATTGTTAGTGAGCCAACCACATCCACTGCCCCATCAGCTCAGGATATTTTTCTCAATTATCAACTCATGTCTCATGACAGAGTTAGCCCTAATGATATCCTGCTCTTTCTTTTCATATTCTGTCAAATTATATAAAGATATTATTTATCAAATAACTACTAATAAGAGCTACCTTACTATGTTTCTAAGCACTTTTTATGTTACCTCCTTTAATACTAACAATCCAGCAAGATAGGTAAACCCAATTTACAATAAATCCTAATAGTGGAAAGGTTAAGGAAGAGGCCCAAGATCATACAGCAAATTAGTAGAGGAACTGAGATCTTAATCCAGTTTGCCTGAACTAAAGCTCTTGCCCTTCCATCCACTAAAAGGTTTCTTACCTGGGATCCTGTCAAAGAAAAGAATCTGATCCAGAAGTTCTGGGGTGGGGCCTGAATTCTGCATTTCTAATAAGCTCCAGGTGATATGGATACTGTCAGTCCAGGAACCCTCTCTGAGGAACAAAGCACTATACAACACTGCCTGTTCTCCAATCACTTTTTTCTTTTTCTTTTTTTTTAAGATTTTATTTATTTGACAGAGGGAGAGACAGCAAGAGAGGGAATATAAGCAGGGGGAGTGGGAGAGGGATAAGCAGGCTTCCTGCCAAGCAGGGAGCCTGATGTGGGGCTCGATCCCAAGACCCTGGGATCATGACCTGAGTGGAAGGCAGATGCTTAACGAGCCACCCAGGCGCCCCTCCAATCACTTTTTTCATAACATGTCTTAAGCAACTCTTCACCTCTAAAAAATCTCAAGTCATCTTCAGATCCTTTCCTTCTGCATCTGCTTTTGGCTCCAGTCAGAAAAACAAACTCCATAATAGCTCTGGGAATAAAACCTACAAAATATGGAGGACTCCAATAACCATGACTGAGGCAAATAGCTCTACGGCCTAGCACCAACCCCAACTCCTGTAGAATGCATTTCAGCAATCTGGTCTTCAGGGCTGGTCTGGCTTCCCTGGCTGCTGCCAAAGTAACTAGAGGTCAAACTGCTCCTGATCTAACATGGTCAACTGAACCTGGTTAAGCCTTGGAAGGGCCTAGGATGGTACAGCCAATCAATGAATGTATGCTGAACCGAAAACAATGAAGAGATCTCTGCTTATGACACTATATATGAACTACCGTGGTATTTCCTTTCCAGCCACTATGCCATGTCTTGCCCAGAATCAGACACCTCTACTTATCTTCCATAGCCTTCTACCCAGTTTCCCCGACAGCTGTATTGAACAGCATTTCAAGGCCTGCATTCTCTTTTGTGGCACAAAATCTAAAATCAAGGCTCAATATTATGTGCTGCCTTGCGATCTGATGAAATCAGGAAGGCCTCAAATGACCTAACTACAAATTCTATTACCCACTCTGCTCTAGTACACAAGATCCCTGAGCCAAACAATCCTCCTTATCAAAGTGACTAAGGTCCAGTTCCTGTTTATCCGTGAGTAGTGGGTTTCAGTTCCTTATCAGCCCCCAAGATTATTCTAGCAAGCCAATCACATCCCCGGGCAGAAACCAGGAGGCACCTCACCCTTTTGATACTACAAAGCCTGCCTCCCACAGCCCCTGATTGTTCACTCTGCTCCTGAGGGCAACCCCGTGTGGCCCTGAGCAGCAGACTGTGTCCTCTTCTGGGGCTGTGAGTATATGTGACTAATAAAAGCTGCGGTCAGTCCCACCTGCCAGTGTCCACTGTTGTGTGTTCAGCCATCCCCATAATCCTAGGGTAGGAATTCTTCCCTCAGCAACAGGGTGAATAAGAGGTGATTAAAACATCCTTTTTGCCCAATCCACTGGTCTCTGCTCTTTTTCATATGCTTGAATCTCTTGAATGCCTTTGACGAAGTCATCAACTGCTCCATGACAGTAATAATGTCCAGCATTGTGCTAAGCACTGTCCACATACTTTTCCATTTAATTTCCCTAACATCCCTATGAGGTAGATACCATTATTACCCCTAATGTACAGATGAGGAAACTAATGTCTAACAGGTTATGCCCAAGACCATACAGTTAATAAGTCTGAGCACGGTTCAAATGAAGATCTGTTGGCTCCCTGTTCTTAATTACTTTAGTCTTGACAGAATTTCTGGGCTCAGTGTTAGCATTCCTCAACCCCTCTCCACAGAGAGAGATGTGCTGCTGGCTGGCCTGACAGGAACACCTGCATTTGAGACACCTTATTTATTTGCTGGTCTCTGCTCAAAGATGGATGGAGATGTGTATCTGGAAAGAGTGCTATTGGAACAGGCTGGCTGGCTGGCTGCCAAGAGACTTCCCTTGATGGCTTGAACTTAATTTACCAAAAGGTCTAGTTTGGTTGTCAACCTTGCAGATACAAACACTCCATCCTATAAAAGTCCCACAGTTAATTGGACTTTGGAGGTTTGATAACACAGCCTAAACTCATAAGAGAAGAAGTATAAATTAGAAAGTGAATTTATTAGTTCATTTATTAGTGAAATAGGCCTACTCTTTACAATTACGTGTGAAAAAATTCAAGCAGCAAGGTCAAGTATCATCAGAAGAGAGTGTATGCTCCCAACATTCAGTGGAAACTTGGTGCATCTGTCTTCACCCGGGCAGGTAGAGTCTGAGCATCAATGTACACTACACAGGCACCACAAGGCGTTCTGTCGTGTCCCTTCTATCACCTGGACTCTTCTATGGCTCCAGTCTCTCTTTTGAAAAAGTTGGACTCAGCTTTGTCTCTGAGGTAACCTTGTGCAGGTATTTAGTAGCACTGACCATGTGCTGACTTTTCAGTCTCTCTCAAATGCAAGCAGTGCCCTCCTGTTGCCCGTGCCCACAGGCTTTCCACTCAATGCTCTGAGCATCTATCAGATCAGAACTACCCCTCCTGCAAGGAGCTTCATCCACTGAAGCTCCCAGCTCACTTCAAACTTAGCCACCCTCTAACTTCTCCCTGGCTATTACCAGATTCAGTCCTCACTCCCTTTCTTTCCCCATTCCTCACCCCCTCCCCCCTCCCATGCACTTCTGTCACCTGTCACTCTGCCCTCCCTTCAGCCACTCTGCCACACATCACTAATGACAACTTTTTAAAAGTATTTATCAATACCAAACATACATGAAATGATTCTTGATCAGAAGGATAATAAAAATCAGGGAATTTTGCAACTAAAATTATCCTTAGAGACTATGTAATTCAGGCCTGTCATTCTACAGATGAAAAAACTGATAGAAATTAAGTGACCTGCCAAGTCATGTACCTAGATAATGGCAGGGTCAAACCCAGGATCCAGATTTCTGGGTTTTCAAGACAGCATTTGAACCAAAATACCAAACTCCTAAGTATACAAAACAGGGAAGGGGTGCAGTGCAGAGGGCTTCCTAGGTATCTCACAGACTGGCGGCCACTAGCACTAGGTGTGTTACACAGCACATTTGCTATCTTTTTCTTTGAATGTTGATTAAATACCAACCACTGATAGCTCTTTCAATGAGAAAATAATTATCCTCAAGCCAGAAAACTGCCCAAAAGTGTCTCAGGGAATATGTGATTGCAAATTCCCCAATCCACTGTCATTAGTAGAACTGTAAGGTAGATTTATGACTTAACAAGAATAGAAAGAAAAAACACATTTTTAAAGTGACTATTTAAGATACTTAAAAGGTAACATATTTATTGAATTTATGTGTAACTGAGGTCATGATGGAAAAGGCCTTTTTACACATAAAGGAAACAGAAGAAATTCACAAATAATCAATAGATGTGATTACATAAAAACAAACTTCCAAAAAAGAGTATCAACAATACTAAAAGATAAATGACAAACGTGTCATATGAAGTGAAAAATAAGTGGTTAATATTAGAATAGAAAGATCATACAATCAATAAAGAAAACACATTAACATTTCAGTTTTTTAAAATGGACAAAGAAAATTCACAAACCAACTGATTTTAAAAGTTCACCCTTATGAATAATTAAAGAAATGCAAATTAAAACATTAACGCTATTTTGGGGCGATCAAATTGGAAAAATTCTGCGGTGATAATATTTGAGAAGCAGTAGTTCTAGACCACGCACTCTGATTTGGCAGACTTCAGTTTAAAGCCTCAAACACTCAGTGACCTTGGGGCAAGTCACCTTAATCACTGTGACCTTAATGTCTTTACAGTTCTTGTGTGTGTGTGTGAAGATGAAATGGGATAATGCATCTGAATTGTTTTCGCAAAGTTCCTGTCAACAGTAAATGCTCAGTGTTAGCTGCTATTATTATAAAAATATTACTTGCATTAATAACTCAAGGGAGGGAGCATTGAGACAGGTGCCCACACAGTGCTGATGAAAGTATAAACTGGTAAAAATCCTTTAGGAAAGTAATACGGTAAGTAATCTCATCTAGAGCTATAAAAAGTGTCTTTGGAGGAAGACATGAGAATTTGTGGGGGTTGGGGAGGATATTCTCTATGCGCACTGTCTGAATGTTTTACCAGGATGTTTATATATCAGTTGTATAACTATAGATAAATAAAAAAGAATGAGAAGCCCATTATAGAAGAAAAATTTTTTTTTAATATTTATGCCTTTAGACCCACTTCTAGGAATCCATCTATATGGAAATAATTAATTAGAGATATAATGAAATATTTATGTATACTGAATTCAGAAGAATAGCATCACTGGTAAAAAAAAAAAACTGGAAATTTAGATGTACAATATGAGGTTTTTAAGTAAATATGATATTACAGACATATTATGAAATATGCAGCCAGTAAAAAATTAGGCTCTCTATAGGATACCTATAGCACAAGCAACCAAAAATAAATAAATATATAAATAAATTGGACTTTATCCAATTTAAAAACTTTTGTGTATTAAAGGATACTTTTATGAAAGTAAAAAGAGAACCCCAGAATGGGAACAAATACTCTCAAATCTTTTATCTGATAAGGGTGTAGTATCCAGAATATATAAATATTAGCATATCAGAATACAGTATCCAGAACTCTTACAACTCACCAACAAAATGACAAATAAGCCCATTAAAATCAGGCAAAGGATTGGAATAAATCTCTCTCCAAAGAGGATATACAAAATGGCCAATAAGCACATGAAAAGATGCTCAATATCAGTTGCCATTAGGGAAATGGAGATCAAAACTGCCAAGAGCTACCACTCTACACCCACTAGGATGCTATAATAAAACAAACACACACACAGAAAGTACAAGTATTGCTGAGGATGTGGAGAAATTGGAACCCTCACACATTGCTGGTGGGAATGTAAAATGTGTAGCCACCGTGAAAAACAGTTTACAAGTTCCTCAGAAAGTTAAACAGAGATACTATATGAGCCAGCAATTCCAATCCTAGGTCTAACCCAAATGAAATGAAAACATATATCCACACATGGAGCATTATACATAATAGCCAAAACCTGGAAACAACCCAAATGTCCACCAACTGATAAATGAACAAACAAAATGTTGTATATCCATTCAATGGAATATTATTCAGCCATACAAAGGAATGGAATACAGAAAACATACAACAGGTGTGAAACTTAGAAACACTATGCTCTGTGAAAGAAGCCAGTCATGAAAGGCCACATGCTGAAGGATTCATTTATATGAACTGTCCAGAACAGGCAAATCCACAGAGATAGGAAGTGGATTAGTGGTTGCCAGGGGCTAGGAGGAGGGGGAGTTGGGGAGTGAATGCTAATGGGTATGGGATTTTTTTGGGGAGTGATGAAAATGTTCTAGAATTAAAAAGTGGTGATGGTTACACAGACTTTTAAGTTGTACACTTTAAAACAGTAAATTGTATGGTATGTGAATTATAGCTAAATAAATTTTTTTAATTAGGCTCTTGAAGATTTTTAATAACATGAGGAAATGCTCTCAATATACCAAAAGGAAAAAAAACCAGCATGCAATTGTATATATAATTCCAATTTGGTTTAAAAATATATGCACATGTATGTACACATTTGCATTTAAAAAATATATGTACATGTATGTACACATTTGCATTTAAAAATGTACACATTTGACAGAAAATATGTCAAAATGCTAACAGTAGGTTCCTAGGTAGTGTTATGATGGGGGATTTATTTTCTTCCTCATACATTTCAGAATTTTTTATAGTAAACATGTATTATGGAATTTAAAAATAGAAACCCAGGTAGGTCTGGCTGGCTTCAAAGCCAGTGTCATTTCCAACAACCTATTCATTCATTAAACATTTATTTAGTTCCTACTATGTGCCAAGCAAAATTAAATAAGATATAATCTCTGCCTGCAGGGAATTTATACAAGTCTAGCCTGGGGTTTAAACTTGAGTCCATGGACTAGGAAAGGAAAGAAGAGTCCATGTGATCTCTAAATTACAGGCAATGTTGTCCAACTGCACACTTTCTGGGGCAGAGGGCCCTCGGCTGTCCTGAGCAGCAGTGTAGCTTAGTGGTTAAGGATGGAGCTGGAGCCAGACTACCTGGTGTGAAGCTTGAACATCCAATCACAAAGTATGTGATCTGAGGGGCGTAGGTTTCTCATCTACAAAATAGGGGAAATAATAGTACTTCTCTCACTGGGTGGTTAGCAGATTAAAGGAGTTAATACACCTAAAGCATCAGCAGTATGCACTGAGGACACAGTAAGTGCTCAATAAATGCATCAGCTGCTAGCCACTATCATCACTACCAGGGCCACCACCCCACCACTAAATTCTCAAGGAGGCAGAGACAGAACGGACTAAGGACCACTAGAAGGTTGTTTTCCACATCTCAAAACTGGCAGCATCTGATTCTTGATAAGCCTATAATAACCGTTATATTAAACTAATTTCTATTTCCAGATTCTCTCAATTTCTAATGAAACTCTTCTTTTGAGGCATTCTATAAAACACAATGAGACAAAACATCAAAACAGTCAGCGTAACAAACTGCTTGTGTCCTCTTATCTTCTAACTCCTAGAAACAAGCAATTTTTCAAGGCTAGCCTTGGAAGGAGGCTTTGAGAGGCTTATCTGTCTTTTGCCTGCCTTTCCGGCCATGCTGCTCTGATTGAATAGTTCACCCAAGATGACTCACAGGCCAAACTGCAAAATCTCTGGAGCAACACAGTCATCTAACGAGTGACTGCATTCCACCTACTGGGACTCTTCCATCCTACAGTCGAGAGTCTCAACAAGCAATCATCACTCCAATGCTTTTATATCCAAGTTCTTAGATGTTAAAAAACAAACAAACAAACTCTTGGCTTTGTCACTGGTACTTATAGGCATTTTTCAGTGACCTGAAGATGTGGATAAGTTCCGAGGTTTCACCAACCTGATTTTGAGAATACACTTTTCCTTAGCTGGGAATAATCAATCTGGACACAGGTAACACCGTACCAAAGTTCAAATTCAAAGATACCCACTTAACGTACAAATTAGAGAACTCAGGCAACTACACAATACCAAACCAGGCCTGGTGACTCAAGAGACTAGGTGCCTAACAGTAAGGGTCAGAGGCTCTAGAGCCAGCCCACCCGCTGCCCAGGGGCCGAATCACAGCGCTGTCCCTCTCAACAGCTGTGTGGCTTTATGCAAGTGGCCTAACTCTCTAGGCCTCACTTTCCTCATATGTAAAATAGGGATATTAGTGCTTATTAGTGGGGTAGCTATAAGCACTAATAAGCCACTGCATGTATATGAGTCAATACGTGAAGGACATTTCCTATAACTTTGTAAACATTCATTAAATGTCAAAAGGAAGCATAAAATCCCCTGCCAAAATATTTTATTTTATAGTTCTTAGGTTGGATAATCCGTTCACAGATGTACTTCTAAAAAATCACTCTGCCTCATCACTTATCTAAGTTACATATGTATCTTCTATATGTCAAATACTGCAAAATTTTTTTTTAAAAAAAGAATAAACTTTGGGGTGCCTGGGTGGCTCAGGTGGTTAAGCGTCTACCTTCGGCTCAGGTCATGATCCCAGGGTCCTGGGATCGAGTCCCGCATCGGGCTCCCTGCTCAGTGGGGAGCCTGCTTCTCCCTCTGCCTCTCTCTCTCTCTCTCGCTCTGTCTCTTATGAATAAATAAATAAAATCTTTAAAAAATAAAAAAGAAAAAAGAATAAACTTTATAGACAACCACACTGCTAGTTTCAAACAGCTGGTCTGAGATGGGAGTCAGCTAGGAAAGGGAGAGAAAATGGGCTGGGTTAGGCCTCTCATAACAGAGAGTGCTGGGCTATAATCTGAGAGAATTCAAGGCCTTAAACTCATTGAAAATTAGCCAGAGATATGGGAACGTTTGAAATCACCTGGTCCAATTCAGACATTTTGTAGATGAGGAAACGGAGGTGTTGACAAGTGTCTTAAGATCTTCCAAATCAGTAATGACAGAAATGAGACTCTTCCTGTTACCTGTATTTTTGGTACACACTCTATAAGTGGAAAGCAACGAAGAACACATTTTGTAAAGGGAAAAGGACACAGTTCGGAAGGGTTAAGGGAGGGATCTAACAATAGGAGTTTACATTTGCAAAGGTTTATTATATCCCAGGCACTATGCCAAGCACTCTGCATGGTAGCCTTATATAATTTTTGCAAAACCTGTGAGGTAGTTACCATTATTAATTCCACTTTCAACTGAGAAAGTAGAATCCTATCAAAAGTAAACGGCTTGCCCCAAATCACAAAGCCGCTGAGTGCCAGAGTCCGTAAATGAACCCACGCTGTCTGACTCCAGAGCCGGAACTTTCACCGCTGGATACTGCCCAAACGTGGGACTGAAAAAGCTGTGAAGCTCTTGATCCCTCAGTCTTTCTCCTACTTTTTTGGTAACTTCTCTGTTCAGAGGCAGTGCAGAGATACATAGTAAAGAAAGTGGGGTTTCGTTGTTGCTGCTGTTTGTTTGTTTTTAATTCCAGTATAGTTAACATACAGTGTTATATTAGTTTCAGGTGTACAATATAGAGATTCAACAATTCTATATATTACCCAGTGCTCATCATTGATAGTGTAGATAAATAAAGTGTTTTTAAAGAAGAGATGCCATTAATTTAGGGGCTACTCATCCTGTGTTATATGAGGCACCACACACACTTGTCAAGGCCCTGACTTGTCCAAGGCCACGAAGAAGGTGATGGCGCTGCTGGGGGAGGTGGAGCCCATAAAGCCCCAGCGGGGCTCTACAGCCCCATTTCCTTAGTCAGGGAACAGTGTGTGCCTGTCCATCCAGCAGATCTTTACTGAGCCCAGCCAAACACCCTTAACTAAAGCCGTCCTTACAGAGAAGAAATTCAGCATAATCCTGCTCTCAAAGAACTGGCACAGGTAAGAACAGATCACTTTCAGCTTGGAATCCTACTCTTCTTATACCTCAGTAGCTGAGTATCAGAAGCACTGAAGACGGGCGCCTGGGTGGCTCAGTTGGTTAAGCGACAGCCTTCGGCTCAGGTCATGATCCTGGAGTCCCGGGATCGAGTCCCACATCGGGCTCCCTGCTCGGCAGGGAGTCTGCTTCTCCCTCTGACCCTCTTCCCTCTCGTGCTCTCTGTCTCCCATTCTCTCTCTCTCAAATAAAATAAATAAAATCTTTAAAAAAAAAAAAAAAAGAAGCACTGAAGACTATGGAGCTCCCACTGCCCACATTACTGCCCTAGGACACCATGCAGATCACCCAACCTTCGCTAGACCTCTGTGCACACTTCGCAGATGAACTCCATTCTCCTCTCCTCCGAGTGCTGGAAGTTTTTTGTCTTTGAAAAAGCAGGAATTATTTTCATCTCTAGCTTTCTCTTGTCTATCACCAGGGAGTATGACAAAAGGGTTAACTTGAGGAGCTAACAACAACAAAAAATGCAAAAGAGGATAACTTCTCTATTGCTTCTAACTTTGGGAAAGAGCTATGGGATCCCATAGTATTTGCTCAAAAATGTTCAAAGGAAGACATGAAAATTTCATCCTCAACACTTCACTGCCTGAGAAAAAAATCCAGGACTCTAGGGGCCAATTATTCTGCTGTCTTGGACTCTGACCTTAGAAAGGTTTGAACCTGACTGGAACTGAGGCAGCTGACAGCAGAGTACCAGCTATATGAGCAGCCAGTATCTAGGGTGGTCAGATCTAATGACTGCCAGGGCTTCAGAGCATCATTCACAAGTTACAGTACCACACTAAACCTATGGGCTAAATGAATAAGAGTAGCAAATTTTACTGTTATTTAAATTCACAAGTTCCTACTATGTTCCCAATATCATGCTGGGAGCCAGGTACTCAAAACACTGGCAGGCCTTTAAAAATCAACTAGTACTGGACTGCACTCATAAAACTAGGCCAAGAGAAGGCAAGTGAGAGCAGAGCATTAGGGAACGAGGAGGAAGGGGTGATAGGAGGGCTTACTGTTTGCAAACAGAAGTGAGGGAAATCTTTGTGATACGAATTAGAAGGGAAGACTAATGTAATACTATGAGCTGGAGTTTAGAATGGAGTGGCTCTTGACTGTCTCCCTTGCTTTTGCTTTTCCCTGGCCAGTTGGGAGTTTAAAATTTGAAAAATAATTTTTTTTTTTAAGATTTTATTTATTTGAGAGAGAGAGAAAGCACGAGAGGGGGGAGGGTCAGAGGGAGAAGCAGACTCCCCGCCAAGCAGGAAGCCTGATGCGGAACTCAATCCTGACTCCAGGATCATGACCTGAGCCGAAGGCAGTCGCTTAACCAACTGAGCCACCCAGGCACCCCTGAAAAATAATCTTAATAAGGAGCTAAAAAGAGCTGGGTTCTAAACCTGACTTTAACTTTGTAACCTTGAGTTACTTAATTTTTCAAAACCTGTTTCCTCAACTGTAAAAGGGAGGTAACATGTATATGGGAGCTCATAATGCCATTCACACTTTTGTGTGTTTGAAACTTCCATATTTTAATGGAGACACTAAAACCTATTGCTTAGTTGCTATAAGGATTACAAGAAATAATTATGGAAAATACCTAGCCAGCGCCTGGCCTTTGTAGTATTCAATAAATGATAACTATCATTATCAACATGCTATTTATTAAAGTTCTGGGATGCGGGCAAAGAGAACAACATACTACAAAGCAGTGAATTAATAGCCACAGACTGTACAATTGGGAATATCTGGATGTCTGTACAAGGTCACTGTTTGTTTTGTTTTTTTTAAGATTTATTTATTTGTTTGTTTGTTTTTATTTGACAGAGAGAGACACAGCAAGAGAGGGAACACAAGCAGGGGGAGTGGGAGAGGGAGAAGCAGGCTTCCCGCCAAGAAGGGAGCCCGATGCAGGGCTCGATCCCAGGACCCTGGGATTACCACCCGAGCCGAAGGCAGACGCCCAACAACTGAGCCACCCAGGTGCCCTGTACAAGGACAATCTTCCCATATATGGGTCTTATAGGCTCGCTCTTTCATCTACTTTCACCTTCCCCTTCCTGCTTTATTCATCCATTCAACAAATATGCACAGACTGCCTACTGTATGTAGGACACAGAGCTACGTACTGAGAATGGAGGAGAACAGACAAGAGAAGGGGTTTTGAGGGGACAATATAACAGGATGGGCTGGGGGGGGGACATCTATGAACTATCTGAAATGATATATAAAAAGTTTTGAGTATGTGGGTGTATACACCCCTCTGAGAAGTTCTGGAAGGATTCTAAAAGGAATTTTTTTTTTTAAGTTAAGACTGAAAATCAACAAGCAGCATACAAAATTTATAGGAAAAAAACATAAAACACTCCTGAAAAATCACAAAAGTAGCCTAGAGCAAATGGAAAGATGGGACACGATCTTGGACAAGAAGACTCAACATCAGAAAGATGTCAGTTCTCTCTAAGCTAATTAATAAATTTAACATAATCTCAATAGAAATACCATCCATCTGTTGCTGCCTGAAACTAGACAAATTGATTATAAAGTTTATATGGCAGAATAAACAAGCAAAAGCAGCCAGGAAAACACTAAGAAAGAACAATATGAAAAAACTGGCCCTTCCAGATGTTAAAAAATTACAAAGCATCTAAAATTAAGATGGTTTTGTAACAGCATATGAATTGACAATCAAACCCATGGAACAAAATAGAAAATCCAATAAGAAACCCAAATGTATACAACAGTTTAGTATCCAATTAAAACAGCATCTCAAATCAATAGACAAAAAATAAGAACTTTTTTTTTTTTCTCTTTCCTTTTTTTTTTTGAGAGAGAAGAGAACGGGGCAGGGGGTGGGGGGAAGGGGGGGGAGAGGGATAGTCTTAAGCAGGCTTCATGCCCAGCATGGAGCCCAGCCTCATGACCCCAAGATCATGACCTGAGTTGAAATCAAGAGCTGGACGCTTAACTGACTGAGCCACCGAGGCCCCCTAGTAAAAACTTTTCATACGTGGGAAAAGATAAAATTGGATCCTTCCTCAAACCAAATGTCAAGATAAATTCCAGGGGCGCCTGGGTGGCTCAGTCGTTAGGTGTCTGCCTTCGGCTTGGGTCGTGATCCCGGGGTCCTGGGATCAAGCCCCGCATCAGGCTCCCTGCTTGGTGGGAAGCCTGCTTCTCCCTCTCCCACTCCCCCTGCTTGTGTTCCCTCTCTCGCTCTCTCTCTCTCTGTCAAATAAATAAATTTAAAAAAAAGATAAATTCCAAAAGGATAAGAACCTTAGATGTTTAAAAAATAAAAAGTGAAACCATACATATACTGGAAGAAAACATAATGAATTCCCCATAAATTAAGAGCAGGGCAGACTTCCTAACTGTGACTCAAAATCTAAAGCAATACACTGTTAAGACCCATAAATATAATATATAAAGATGTAAAACTTTTGTACAGCAATAAAACAACATATGCAAAGTTAGGCATATGACATACTGGAAAAAATATTTTTGCAACTTATACCACAGACATTGAGCAGATATCCTGTATCTCATTAAAGGAGAAAACAAATTTAAACTATACTGAAATGATTTCTTACCTAACAGATGGGCAAACCCCCCAAAACTTTGATAGGAAGACTCAAGAGAAACAGAGGAGGAGGATCAGGTATGAAATAAAAACTTCTATGAACGCACCTTGTTATGTAGTTTTGATTTTTGAACCACATAAATGGTTTACATAGTTAAAAAACAAAATTAGATTTTTAAAAGCAATTCTTTTTTTTTTTTTAAGATCTTATTTATTTGAAAGAGAGAGAGGAAGAGGGAGAGAGAGTGTGCAGGAGCCAGGGGAGGGGCAAAGGGAATGAGAGAGAGGCAGACTCCCCACCGAGCAGGGAGCCCAATGCGGGACTCGATCCCAGGACCCTGAGACCATGACCTGAGCGGAAGGCAGATGCTTAACCAAATGAGCCATCCAGGTGCCCTAAAAGCAATTCTTAAAGTTTAAAACAAATGAGCCTGTTGATAAAGCTTATCAAGTTGGTGGCATAATAAATATAAATATATCAACTGACCTCAGGACAGTATTTGACTACACATCTGAAACAGCACATAGTCCCGGGACAAAGGAACCACATAAAAACTCAAAACAACATTCGGTGATCTAACAGTCAGTGCAGATAGTGGTACTGCTACCGGCCTGGTTAGTAACAGGGCCAGGAAAATCCAAAGCCCCAGAGTGCCGCCCACTTGTCCTGGGAAGGATGAAGCTCTGTGGCCCACTGAGCATGACGGACTGGGTACTCAAGTAGAAAGGGTGAGAGGAGGGGAGAGAGTAAGATGAGGCTTGAGACAGGCCTAGCCAGAGCTTGAGGGCAGCACAGTCCAAGCCAAGGAACTGCATTGTCCTGAGGGCAGGCAAGCCATCCCAGAGTTTTAAGCAAGGGGGAAACAGTCACATGTGATCTGTGCTTTATAAAGATCACTGGCAACAGTGTACAAAATAGATTAGAAAGGAACAAAGGAAGAAGCCAGCTGGCCAGTTCTGAAGCTGTAGTAATTCAGGGCAAGAGATTATAGTAGCTTTAACCAAAAGAGAAAGGGGACATCAGTAGGCTTGTAGCCTAAATAAATGTGTGCTATTTGTGGGTAGGGGGTGGAAGGAGGGTAGGGGGTTGACAGAAGGGGAAGAACATGGGGGGACTTTCTGCCTTTTGCAACTCTGTGGTGCCATCCACTGAGATTAGGAACCGAAGATAAGTACCAGATGGAAGAAAAACGGCAAGTTCACTGCTGCCAGAGCCCCTGACATCATCCTTCAGAGCTAGTGGGGACAAGGAGCTAAAGGAGTCAAGGACGAAGATCCAACAGTCAGGCTGCAGTCTTAGAAAGCTGAGAAACAGATGAAACTAGCAGGTTAGCTGACCTCTTGCAATATTTTCTCAAAATCAGAAATAGAACCACATACTGTTCACTTTGTTTTTTATTTTAATAAATTTCAAGTAACCAATATTTAGAGCCCCAAAAGCTAGTAATCCTTTGTTTCTAATCTCCCTCTATCCTTCTTGGGCCCTTTCCTTCATAAAAATTTACTTCATCAAACATTGAGAGTCCCAGAATTAGACTCTCTGCTAATAGCAGAGGTCACTCATGCAAATACCTCCAGGGGTCAGACAGATGTAAAATCTCTCTCCATAAATATAAGCAACTCACTGACAAACACTGTATGGGCCAAACAAACTGTGGCCCACAGCAGTTTTCTACTGAGGTCCCATGTTTGCAAAACATCCCAAGATAAAGACTTAAAGACAGTTCCTTCTTTTTCTTTCCATTTTTCTAATAAACCAGAAATTGCATCTTTGAGTTGACTTTTTCAGAGGTCCTAATATTAGTGAAGTGAGATAAGTTTGGTTTCAGAAAGAGCTCTCTTTCCCTTCACAGACAACAGAGGGATGCCAGGACAAAGCAGGGGCAGCATCTCTCCTCCTTCACTCCTCTGTCTCTGCCTCCTTGAATCCATCCCTCTCCTCCTCCTCTCTCCCTCCTAAGGTCCTGAGGAACCGAGTCCATCTGCACGAAATTGATGCCTAGAGCCAAAGTATTAGGCTGCTACCACTCTTCCTTTCACCTGTCAGAAGAAACAAATATGGCAACTGCTACCAAGGTTGCCAAGACAACACATCATCAGTGTGGCAGTCTCCTGTAAAATCATGACAATGACCTCTGAGGCATTTCTGAAGTACCTCATTGGGTAAATACCTCTACCAGACATGATCACTCAACTATGCTTGGCCACTTCTGACAGGAAACATGGCCCGAAAAGATACTTCCAAAACTGCAGTCAAGACCATACAGCAGTAAGAAATAACTGGTTTCAGGGGGATTCTCAACACTACTTTGGGCCAG
Organism: Neomonachus schauinslandi; assembly: GCF_002201575.2. Classification (NCBI taxonomy): domain Eukaryota; kingdom Metazoa; phylum Chordata; class Mammalia; order Carnivora; family Phocidae; genus Neomonachus; species Neomonachus schauinslandi. Next base: position 16,094,677 of record NC_058406.1, on the reverse strand, counting down.
TGGTATTACATGTGACATTTCATTGTTGGCTCTGCACCTCGAGGGTCAAGGATCCCTCTGAGACCTGATTAGAGAAACGGACTCACTCCCCAGAAAAATGACATTCAGACAAATTTGCAGGCAAATTTAAAGGATTTGTGGGTCCCCTGCAACTCAACCATTTGTCCCAGATTAACAACCTGGGATCAGCTATAATGTATTTCCTTCATCTAAGGAAATTAAATACTTGGTGTCATGAGTTTGAGGATTTGGGGTTAAATAACAACATTAGGGAAATACAAGGAAAGCTAGAGTTCTTTCCTTACCCTTCTTTCCCTTGAGGGCTGCAGAAGCCTCAAAACTGCAACAGTCTCTGCAAATGACATACCGTATCCCTTCCATGACTTAGAGAAAGTGACAGTCTCCTCTCTGAATTTAAATGCCCTTAACATTTAATTCTTTCCTCTACATGGTTACAACTTGCTTTCTTCGAATTATCGAGATGATGGCTTTAGAAAGCAGCCTCTTGGAGATCCGGGAAACCATAAATTCCAATTCAATTTCCTTGTGAAAATCAAAGAGCTCACTCTCTTGAACAGTTGAAAGTGGCTGAGGGGTCACTGTCTTCCTCCGGGGTGCTGGTATAGGCAGTACTCCAGAAGGGTAACGTAAATACTCAGTATGAGGCAACAGGGCATACCAATTTGTTTTTCAATCTATTTTATTTCAGTTCAAAGCTTCTTTGCAGACAGATAGCCCAAGAAAACAAGCCACACTTTGGTTATACTCAGTCTTCTTCTATCTCCAAAAGCAGTTGAGTATTGCCAAAGTGTGGCTTGTTTTCCTGCAGTGCCTGTCTGCAATGATGCTTTGAACTGAAATAAAATAGAATGAAAAACAAATTGGTATGCCCTCGCTCCTACTGCAGCTTTATATTATCCTTCAGAACTAGTGTTACCACCTTCTCTTTACTGGAACCCAACAGACCCAAATCACAGGGTAAAACTGAATACTTGAAATGTGAAGGTCCCACCCAAAACTAAAACAACAATTTAATGCAGGGCTTATTGTTAACACTGCATTAACATGCCACTCTCTGTCCAGTTCCTTGCTCCATTTGCTGGGAGGGATTACATCTTCTAAGAATATGTGCGATCCAGTTACTAGACACAGTTTAAAGCAAAACTTGACATGGCTGATCTTCTTATACAGTTTGATTTCTTACTGCCTCTGCAATTTTTCACATTCATGAACCCAAATACCTTCTGATTTTTACCAATTCAGAAAGTCTGCTACTTGCTTTAAAGCATTCAATGCCTTGCATAAAGTACGCAACATTATTTTGAACTTCTGGAGGAAACCCAGAATCATTTGCAAACAAACTCTGAAATGACCACCACCTAGAAGAAACCGATCATTTTCTTAGACTGCCTTAAGAAAATGCACATGCCTTCAATGGAGGAACACACTAAAATAATGAAAAGTGCTCTGAATAGACAGTTGTATAATTTGGTTGAAAAAAAAAATTAAAAGCCATTTGGAAGAGTTCCTCTCTCAACAGAAACATTAAGAAAAAATAAGATTTGTTCTTGTCCCCCCACCCCATCAAATATAGAAACATACATACACATCCTCAGTTCTGTTGATAACATAATCCCGGATTTTTTTTTTTTAAGATTTTTATTTATTTATTTATTTATTTGAGACAGAGAGAACGAGAGAGAGAGAGCACATGAGAGGGGGGAGGGTCAGAGGCAGAAGCAGGCTCCCCGCCGAGCAGGGAGCCCGATGCGGGACTCGATCCCGAGACTCCAGGATCATGACCTGAGCCGAAGGCAGTCGCCCAACCAACTGAGCCACCCAGGCGCCCTTTAATCCTGGATTTTTGTTATTATTTAGCACTTCAGATAAATTTCCATTTGGGGCCAAATTTGGTTAGTTTTCTCTAACTGGAACTCAGCAACATTTGTAACAACGAAAAGAAAACACCCAACCTGTTACTACATTTTCTCTTATTTAATCCACATAACAACCATTGGAGGAGGTACCATCATCCACCTTTCACATATTAATCTGTAAGTGGCCCATGGGCGGGCCACTCTCTCAGCAGTAAAGCTGGCTTCAGGGGCCAGAGACTGGGAGCACGGGACTGAATCACAGCACCACTACTCACTTCTTCCAGCCCTCCAACACCCCAGATTCTTGCCACCTCACAATCTCTGATCCTATTAAAAAGTTCTTCCTTCCCAGTTGTCTCCCCTTTCCCTTCTTGCTGGACTGGATCCTTGTTTCAGCTTCAGCTATCTTTCTCCAGCAGCTTACTGGGCCATTCCGGTAAAAGGGGGTCTTCCAGGTTAGCATTATTTGACTACCTTCATCACAGATGCTACTATTTGCCTTAGACAAGAGGTGTTAGGTCCATCTTGCTCACGGTAATCGTAAGGCCTAGCACAGTGGTGTCTGGTACATAGCAGGCAGTCAAATATTTGCTCAACCAATGGCCTGAATTTGTTTAAATACTTACCAGACTACAGGCTGTGAACACTGGCTAGCAGCTGATACAAAAACAGGTAAGGTGTGGTCCTGTCCTTGAGGGCATCCCAAATTGGTAGAAAAGATAATAAACACATGGGATAATACAGGGTGGTGTGATCAGCTAAGGTTCATATATTAGCTCCCTTGAATATTAGCTACGTAACCTTGGACATCTCTCCTCTCTGAGTCTCGGTGTCCTCATCTTTAAAATGGAAATACTGGGGCGCCTGGGTGGCTCAGTCGTTAAGCATCTGCCTTCGGCTCGGGTCGTGATCCTGGGGTCCTGGGATCGAGCCCCGCATCAGGCTCCCTGCTCGGCAGGGAGCCTGCTTCTCCCTCTGCCACTCCCCCTGCTTGTGTTCCCTCTCTCGCTGTGACTCTCTCTGTCAAATAAATAAATAAATAAATAAAATGGAAATACTAATACTACCTTTGTCATAGTGTTAGTGAGAAGACTGAATGATAATCCACGTAAATAAAGCACATAGTGCATTAGCATGCAGAAATCACTTAATAACTAACTACTAATTTTATTATGCTATGACAGCTGTATTTGAAATTACCTTTGTTTACCTGTATACCATCTGTCCAAGACCCTACTGAATTTAAATTCTGTGAAAGGCTAAAGATCATGTTGATCTTGTTCACCACTTTATTTCCAGGGATTTGAATCATCCCCAGTACATAGCAGGTGCTCAACTAATACTGAATGATTCATGAAAGCATGCATGCAGGCATGGAGTGTTCTGAAATCATTTGCAAACCAGCGATGCATAGCCCGTTTGGGAACGACTGCCATATAAGAAAGGCATCTAAATTAGAAAGGAAGGTGTGGCAGAAGTTTGATGATTTAGCTAAGGAAAGAAAAACTTCATTTTGAGGTTGTAATTATATCTCCATAAACCATACACAGATTTGGATACAATTTCAAGCCAGAACCAAGGAGCCCCAGGTTGAGACTTGAAAGAAGTTGAAGCTGTGTGGGGTGGGTTACCAAGGAGAGGGCTCCCTAGGGTGAGCTCAATCTGCCAGACCTATAATCTATTACACCCTTAGGAAGCTTAACCTCAGAATCTGGGCTTCCTCTCTTAGGTGGAAATATGGACACTTACTTATGAAGTGTTGTTAACAAACAAAAAAACCTCTGGGTATGAACATAAAGAAAATCCTGGCTTATTGTAGGCGCTAGATGGATGGTACTGTTATCAAAAATAGGGGAAACAATTCCCACGTTGAATAACAGATCAATAAGGCCAGAGCTTTAGGTGTACGGGGTAGCTTTAACTGAAGTTTCCCATTCCATGAGAAGTGATCAGAAGAACCACTGGACAACACTGACCAGTCTACTTGTGTCCAGGGCAGAGGTTGGCACACTTCTCCTGCTTAGGGCCAGGCCTAAGTATTTTCGGCTTTGTGGGCTATGCCATATCTATCCCAACTACTCAACTTAGCCCTTGTAGCAAGAAAGGAGCCATAGATGATACAGAACAATGAACATGGCTGTGCTCCAATAAAACTTCACTTGAGGACACTGATATTTGATTTCATATACATTTCACAAATTACATGAAAGTCTTCTCCGCGCCCGCCCCCCAGCCATTTAAAAATGTAAAAACCACTATTAGTTCCCGACAGACAAAAACGGTGGGGTGGGGATTGGCCCAAGGCCGGAGTTTCCCGACGCCTGGTGCACTTGGCAGAAGAGCGGGGGAAGAGACTCGAGAAGCAGCAGCGAGGAGGCCTCAGATCGCGCCAAACAGCAGACGGTGAGGGGCGAGGGCAGGCCCCAGGCTGGGGCCAAGCCGGGTGCGCCCCGACGCAGCCCCACGGCCTCTCCCCACCGCAGACTTACAGCCGAGCCTGCGCTCGGGGTGGGAGCCGCCCCAGAGGGTCCGCGTCCCGGGCGAGAGGAGGCGGATGGGACTTGGCAGAGCCCCGCGGAGTTCGCACGCCGAAGGGTCTCAGCGCGCCCTTGATTTGGGGCGCCTCTCGGGCCTCAGCTGCTAAAGGGGTCTCCAAGCTGAGTCCCAGCCCCGTTTCTATGGTTACCTGTTCAGCACCGATTCAAACTGCCGTTCTTTATTGACAGCGCCATAGAGGACACGAACACTCCTGCCCGAAGGGAACAATAAAGCTTTCTCCATTCAACAGCGCCAAAGACGCCAGAAGGCGGCCATTTTGAGGCCGGCGCGTAAGGAGTATAAGCGGCGAGGGGGCGGCCCGGCCTGCCCCGCTCGCCATAGTCACGTGCCGGGGGCGGGCCTCACGGGGCGGGGCCTGCGTCGCGCGCGCCCTCCACCAATGCCAGGGTACTGGGGTTAGCGGGTTGCGGGGTTGTTCTCTGACCTATGACCCTTGGCCACTCCCTCCTCTCCCCACACTCTCTTTTGAAAGTTTTAGTAGGGTTCCACGGACTCTTGCTGGGGCAGTGCTAGGCTTAGGATCTTATTTCAAGAATGGCACAGAAGTAGACACAAAAGGTTTCTCTACATTTTTCCAAAACATGTTCACGTGCGAGGCGGAGACGTGACCTGAGCCGCGTCTCCAGACGCATCCTCATTGGTGGACAGGCTTGGCACGGCTCGGCCGTGATAGGCTAACAGGCTCGTGTCAGCCAATCGTGGTGTCTTGAAGATACCTTGATCCCGCCTCTCCCTCGTCCCTCTCAGGAATTTAGGGGGTGTGTGTAGGGGGGCGGTCATAGCTTTTTTGCTCAGTTACTCTTTCTCACGCTTTGTTGCACAGTGAGCGTTCCACGTTGGAGCTCCTGTTGCCACCCTCATACAGCCCAACAGATTAAGTCAGATCCAGACAGTATCCGACAAATTAAGTCACATCAGTGCTGGGCCACTGAACCTCACCCTGTCACTCTGTCACTGACGCGCCGCCAATTTTTCTGTCACTGCCAGTCATGCCGCCCAAATCCAGCAGTCTCAGTACAATGCCGAGTTCCCTCTGTGGTTACAGCTGTTACATCCACAACGTCAATATTCGGTCGTTCTGAGAGCTGTCATTGTCAGACTGACTCCCACTCCATCACCGTTTTTAGTCACAAATTCAATCTGCTGGGCAGAACTGTCACTTGCATTGTTGCTGTCATTGGGTTCATTATTGTTTACTGTCACTGCCCGGTAGGCGACCACTGTCAATGACCACAAACTTCAAACAGTTCCGTGCAGTGTAGCAATTGGACCCTGTGCCCAGCTGTCACCCTTTCGGTTGTTCTCACCGTCATTGTCATTCAGCTACTTTCACTGCCCCATAGTCAAGCCAATATTTAGCAGGCCCCTACTGGGTGCACAGCTGTCCTCGTTACTGCCCAGTTAGTCACTTTCACTATTATACACACATGTCCCTGTCATATTCAGGGTCAGATTTACTATAGCTGACACCCAGTCACTTTTGTAGTCCCTAGAGCCACACCCCAGCTGTTATCCCCCCGATCATGCATTTCCACCATCTCTGCATTCTCCTTTAATAGGAGCCCCCAATATACAGGGTTGCCAGATTTGGCAAACAAGCAACAAATACCTAGAATGGTACGTGGCACATCTTAGGTGCTCAAAAAATAGTTCTCAAATTAATGGATTTTTTTTTTTGCAGAACAGGATTATTGCTGATGTAATGTATGTAAATGTGAATGGCTTGCGGTTCAAACAGCTCAAGCAGTAGGAATAAGTTTGCAGCCATGATCTGTCCTCCCTGTTCCATTTAACAAGGTTCTGCATCCTACAGGGACTAGGAGAAAACATGAGAAATGTGGCTACCACATACATGAATTCCAGGGACCACAGTTACAAAGAATAGGATTTCTTAATTTTGTATTTCTTATTTTAAAAGGAATATATGTTTATAAAATATAGGAAGGGCTCTTCCTTTCTGAAGGACTGTTTTAGCTATAACAAACAAAGAATACCAGCCCTCAACACACACTCATACAGAGTCATGGGTCAATGGCTGCAGTTTCTCCATGACTGTTTACGTGAGGTTTTGCATTATTAGAAGTTCCCAGGGGACTGCCTTGCCTATAGTTCATGAAGAACAGCACAGGGTCATGGAAACAATGGTACCAGCTTCCATCTGGCCATCACATGGAAGGATAAGAAAACAAAGACGGGAACCTCTAAGCACTTCATCTCTCCAGAGAGCCTCAAGGACTTTTGGAGAAATAACTTGTGCTTCCCAATCGCCAGAAGGACCCAATCCTTGACCTAAAGGAGGAAGGTACTTGAGAACTTTTCACCCTTTCTTGTACCTTGACAGAGAATGTTCCCAGGCTGATGCCCGAGGGGGCTCCAGCTAAACCACCAGTTGTTTCGGGAGTGACTACTACATGCCAAGGACACTGAGGTGAATAGACATGGTCCCTGGCATAGGTAATAGAATAGCCAACCCCACTTCTACTGCTAATAACAGCCAGGCCTCATTTACCTCTCCCTTATTCTCTGCCAAGTACCAGGCCAAGCTTTACCTAGATTATCTCATTGAATTCTCATCACCCCCCAAAGAGGTAGGTGACATTATTACCCTCTTTTATGCAAGAGAAAACAGATTCAGAGAAGGTGACACAGCTCCCAAGAAGGAGAGTTGGGGTTTAAACCTAGGAAGTCTGATTCCAGTCTTCACTTTTTCCCCTCAGAATAATGACTTGAGGGTTTTACAAAATATATGTGTCCACTATAAAGAGTTCAAGGATTACAGGAAAAAAAAAAAAATGAACGAGAGATTTAGAAACAGAATCACTATAAATCCTAGCACTTAGCAGTAACATATCACTATAGCTGAAGCATTTCTCCATCCCTGGGCATATATATGTAGGTGGGTAGATGGAGGGATAATAATGATAATAATGAGTTTCCCTCCAGTATTGCACTATGTACTGGACACTGTTCCAAGCGCTTTCCATGAATTAACATATTTAATTTACTCAGAGAGAGATGGAGAGACATAATTTTATTAAAACAAACTCATTTCACATACTCGTGGTTCACATCAGCAGCCAACCACCCGCTGATGTTTTTCCCCAAATCTGGTTCTTTTCTCAGTCTTTGCTGTCTCCTCTCTGCCTTCTAATCAAATCCTAAGCCCAGAGTCCTTGGGCTGCAAAAGCTGAGTCTTTAAATAGCACCCTCTCCACAGCTGCTGCCCGGTCAAATGTCTCTGCTGTTCCCTCAGGCCGTGGCGGTATTTGTAGAGGTGAAGTTTGCTAGATGCTTGACATACGCTTTTTATTTGTTAGAGTAGGTATCTGGGCCTTGGCATTCTTTTTTCCTGGCTTTTTAAGTGTTCAAATTCCACTACCCTTTTCTCAAATCCAAATGAAGCTTGGTCTTCAGATCTTGCCCAGTGGAGACCAGTGAGTCTCAGATGAGAAAGCTGTTGGAATTTGCTGAATGACTCAGAAAGGTCAGCCGCCTGCTCATCCATCCGGCATGACAAAAGACTCGGGGGAGGGAGACGCCTCACTGCAGGGAGACTGCCTCGCTGCAAAGGGGCTGCCCAGCCAATGGAATCTGGAGCCCTTCTGTGGGTCTGGTCCTACCAATATCATTTATTGTGAATGAATCCCTTGCCTTGGTTCCCCCCCCCCCCCTGCCGAAACAAAAGACGCTTTATTTCATCATTCATTCATTTAGAATGATGAAATGAAATTGACATCTCCATGGAGATGGAGCATCCACAGAGGCTATGATTTTCCAGCCAAACCTGCTTCTCCTCTTCAGCAACTTAGCTCAGAAAGGACAACCCACCCACCACCATTCTCTGTCTGATTGCTCAGGTCAGACACCTGGAAGTTGCCTTTGACATTTCCGTTGCTCACCCTCAATCAGTCACCTAGTCTGACTGATTTTACCTCTAAATATATACCCTCCGTTTCCATGGCCAAAGTCCAATTGACCTTTATCTCTCACCTACTATAACGTCCTCATTCTCCAGCTCTTTTGATATCCTTTATTTTGTTCTGCAGATGCAAGCCAGCATAATTTTTCATGTCATTTAGTATCAACTTTATTAAGCATAATTTACATACAAGAAAATGTACTCATTTAAAGTGGAGTTTTGGCAAACACATACACCTGTGTAACCACCTCTATATCAAGATACAGAACATTTTTATTTTTTAGAACAGTTTTAGATTCACAGCAAAATTGAGCAGCAGGTACATAGATTGCCAATATTCCCCCTGCCTATACATATGCATAGCCTCCCCTACCATCACCAGAATGATACATTTCTTGCAGTTGATGTATCTACATTGACACATCATTATCGCTCAAGGTCCACAGTTCATGTGAGGGTTTGCTCTTCTTGTTGTGCATTCTATAGGTTTGGCCAAATGTAGAATGGCATATATCCACCATTATAGTATCATACAGAAGAGTTTCACTGCTCTAAAGATCCTCTATGCTCCACGTATTTGTCCTCCTCCTTCCAACCCCTGGTAACCATTGACTTTTTGACTGTCTCTATAGTTTCGTCTTTTCCAGGATGTCATATAATGGGAATCATACAGTATGTGGCTTTTTCAGATTGGCTTCTTTCACTTAGTAATATGCATTGAAGTTTCCACCATGTCTTTTCATGGCTTGACAGCTCATTTCTTTTTAGCACTGAATAATCTATCATCAGTATGGACCATAGTCTATTTATCCATTCACCTATTGAAGGATATCTTGGTTGCTTCCAAGTTTGGGATATTATGAATAGAGCTGCTATAAACATCTGTGTGCAGACTTTTGTGTGGACCTAAGTTCTGAATTTGGGTAAATACCAAGGAGCACAGTTGCTGGAGTGTACAGTAATAGTATGTGTAGTTTTGTAAGAAACCAACAAATTGTCTTCTGAAGTGGCTATACCATTTCGTATTCCCACCAGCAATGAATGAGAGTTCCTGTTGCTCCACACCCTCATTAGCATTTGGTGTTGTCATTGTTCTGGATTTGGGCCATTTTAATAGGTGTATAGTGATATCTCATTGTTGCTTTAATTTGTGTTTCTCTGATGACATATGATGTGGAGCATCTTTTCATATGCTTACTTGCTATTTGTATATCTCCTTTGGTGAGGTGTCTGTTAAGGCCTTTGACCCATTTCTTAATCAGGTTGTTTGTTTTCTTTGAGATTTAAGAGTTCTTTGCATATTTCGGATAAAAGTCCTTCTGCAGGTATGTCTTTTGCAAATAGTTTCTCCCAGTCTGTATCTTATCTTCTCATTCTCTTGATCGTGCCTTTGCAGAGCAGAAAGTTTAATTTTAATGTGCCCAGCTTGTTGATTCTTTCTTTCATGGATCATGACTTTGGCGTTGTATCTAAAAAGTCATTACCATACCCAAGGTCACCTAGATTTTTCTCCTCTGTTATTTTCTAGGAGTTTTATAGTTCTGCATTTTACATTTAGATCTGTGATCCACTTTAAGCTAATTTTATGAAGAGTAAGGTCTGTGTCTAGATTTTTTTTTTTTTTTTTTTTTTTTTTTGCACGAGGATATTCAGTTTTCCCAGCACCATTTGTTGAAGCTATCTTTGCTCTATTGTATCACTTCTGCTACTTTTTTCAAATATGAGCTAACTCCATATAGGTTTTTTTCCTGGGCTATTCTGTTCTGTTGATCTATTCTTTTGCCCATACCACAGTCTTGATTACTGTAGCTTTATAGTAAGTCCTGAAGTTGAGCCCTGTCAGTCCTCCAAGTTTGTTTTCCTCCTTCAATATTGAGTTGGCCAATCTGGGTCTTTTGCCTTTCCATATAAACTCTGGAATCAGTTTGGCCCCTTAAATGGTACAGGATATCTAGAGAGGGTTAGAATTGGGTATTTCCCTTCCCCCAGGTCAGTTAGACTCAGATAAAACCTCAACAGATTAGACTCTGGTTAAATCGTTTCCTAACAAGGGCAGACCTTATTCTTAAGAAGGATAGAATGCTCTGGTGTGTTTCCCAATTGTGTGTTTCCCAATTGTTCTTTCCGCTCCCCCTGACAAAAGCACCAAGGGATTTTTCTCTGATATTCATTAGTGGAGCTCCACGAGGTAACACTAACACAAACTAACAAGACTAACCTCCCCATGACCCGTCCCTCTGGAGTTTTTAACTCTCAGATTTGTCCACACTGAGCCTCCAGCATTTATCAACTACAGTTCAGGTTTCCCTGTCCCTACACTGGTTCCCACCAAGGTTTCTGCTCATGGGTTTCTGCTCAGATAAGTTGTGATTCTCTGTGTCCACGTGTCTGTCTCTCAATTTGGGGGGGGTGGGCAGTTTGCCCTGTGACCTCACTTCTCTGATGGATCTAAGAGGAATTGATTTTTCTGTTTATTCAGATTTTTACTTGTTAGGACAGAATGGCTATTTCCAAGTTTCTTTCGTGCTAGACTAGAAACCAGAGTCCTAAGACACTTCCATCACCTGAAAAAGTGCACTCTTTCCCTGTGCCCCTTCCCTGTTCAACTGCCCTTCTGCAACCCCCACCCCCCACAAAAACTGATTTACTTGCTGTCAGTATAGATGACTCTTGTCTGTCCTAGAATTTCATATATTGAAATTATATAGTATGTAGTATTTTGTGCCTGGCTTCTTTCACTCAGTATAACTTAGTTGAGCTTCATCCACGTTGCTAAGTTTATCAATACTTCATTCTTTCTAATTGCTGGGCCCTTTGGTATTGATAGGCCACCATTTGTATATTCGTTCATCTGTTAACTTGGGTGTTTCCAGCTTTAGGAATTATGAATAATGCTGCTATGAATATTTGTGTGCAAGTCTTTGTGTAGATGTGTGTTTTTCATTTCTCCTGGGTAACACACCTAGGAATGGAATGGCTAGGTTATATAGTAGCTGTTTATTTATCTTTATAAGAAACAACCAAAGAGTTCTCCAAAGCAGTTGTAACGTTTATATTCCCAACATCAATGCTGAGAGTTCCAGTTAATCCACCTCCTCGTGAATATTTGGTACTGTCAGTTATTTTAAATGTAGTCATTGTAATGGGTGTGAAGTGGGTATCTGCTTTTGGTTTTCATTTTCATTTCCTTTTGCATGTTGTTGTTTTTCTCATTATTGAGTTATAGAAATTCGTTATATATTTTGGATACAAGGATACAAGTCCTTTATCAGATCTATGCATTATGAATAGTTCAGTCTTGGCTTGCCTTTTCATTTTTTTTTTTTTTTTGATGGTGTCATTCAGACCAGAAGCTTTGAATTTTCATGAAATCCAATTTATCGATTTTTCCTTTTAAGAGGAAAACTACTAGCACAGTGCATCTGCTTAATGGGGAAACCCTGGTGCATTCCTCTGTAAAAGTTAGGAACAACACAAGTATGGCCACCATCACCCCTATTTTTTTTAACGTTATGTTGGATGTATTACTCAACACCATCAGATAAGAGAAAAGAGAGATAATAGGATTATATACCTGGAAAACCCTAGAGAATCTCCTGAATAACCAATTATAAGAAAAAGAACGAGGGCGCCTGGGTGGCTCAGTTGTTTGGGCGACTGCCTTTGGCTCAGGTCATGGTCCCAGGGTCCTGGGATCGAGTCCCACATCGGGCTCCCTGCTCTGCGGGAAGCCTGCTTCTTCCTCTCCCGCTCCCCCTGCTTGTGTTCCCTCTCTCGCTGTGTCTCTCTCTGTCAGATAAATAAATGAAATCTTTAAAAAAATATAAAAAAAAAAAAAAAGAAAAGAAAAAGAACGAGAGGGGTGCCTGGGTGGCTCAGTCAGTCGAGTGGCCGACTCCTGACTTTGACTCAGGTCATGATTTCAGGGTTGTGAGTCCAGCCCTGCGTGTCCGGCATCACGCTCAGCGTGCGGTTGGATTGAGATTCTTTCTCTCCCTTTGCCCCTCCCCCTGCTTACACACACAAACACACACACACACACACACTCTCTCTCTCTCTCTCTCTCTCTCTCTCTCAAATAAATACATAAAATCTTAAAAAAAAAAAAGAATGAGAGAGAAGGGAGAGAAAGCTAGAGGGAATGTGGGAAGGGAGAGGAAGGAGAAGGTGGTAAAGTAAGGCGGTGATGTATTAGACAAACATACAGAAACCAACTAGAAGACAAAGGCCCATGCCTTGGACTGGGAATCCCACCATCAGCTCCTCCTGTTCTCAGGCCTTTGGCCTTGGACTGAGTTATACCACCAGCTTTCCTGGTTCTTCAGCTTGCAGATGGTATATCAGTGCATATTTCAGCCTCTGTAATTGTGAGAGCCAATTCCCAAAATACATCTCCTCCTAGATATTTCTATCTCAATCTCGATCTCTATGCTATTGGTTCCTTTTCTCTGGAGAACCATGACTGATGCATCAATGTGTAAACTTTACACAGAACTCAGTTAGAAGAGTTAATGGAAGAAAAGACTGCATTTACAATAGCAACAAAAGAAAAAAATACCGACGTATCAACTTAAAATATCAGTGACGGATACAACAGAAAACCTGAACAGAAAGATATACCAGGGCACCTCGGTGGCGCAGTTGGTTAAGTGTCTGGCTCTTGATTTCGGCTCAGGCCATGATCTCGGGATCGTGAGATTGAGCCCTGTGCCGGGCTCTGTGCTGGGCATGGAGCCTGCTTAAGATTCTGTCTCTCTCTCTCTCTCCCCCACTCTCTAAAAAAAAACAAAAAACAAAAAAGCAAAGGAAGACATACCATTTCTTAAATAGCAAGAAGACTAAACTAAACATCATAAAAATGTTAATTCTCAGCAAACACACCGACAGGGTTTGTTTGTGGTTTTTTTTCTGCAAAGAAGCTGATTATAAAGTTTAAATGGAAAAATAGACAACAAAGAATTTGGAGAACCAGCTCTACCAGATATTAAACTATATTCTAAAGCCTCAGCAATTAAAATAGTGGGCAATTAGCACACGAAAAGACAAACAAACCAATGGAACAAAATAAGAAGTCCAAGCATAGACCAAAATTACACATAGAAATTTAGTATATGCTAAAAGTGTAAGAAAGAAAAGGTAAATTTTATAATTAATGGTTTGGGAATAATTGGGTTCATCATTTGAAAAAGATGTTTTATCTATATCCCACATCTTATGCTACAGTAGCTAAAAATTGATCAAAGATTTAAAGCTAAAAAATTGTACACATTAATGTACTAGGGAAAAGTGGGCAAATTATAACTTTGAGGTGGTGAAGTTCTTTCTAATTGATGCAAAATCCAAAAACCAAATGAGAAAAGACTGATGAATTTAACGTTTTTTTAAAAGATTTTATTTAATTTATTTGAGAGAGAGAGAGAGAGTGAAAGAGAGAGCACAAGAGGGGGAAGGGTCAGAGGGAGAAGCAGACTCCCCACCGAGCAGGGAGCCTGATGAGGGACTCGATCCCGGGACTCTGGGATCATGACCTGAGCCGAAGGCAGCCGCCCAAAGAACTGAGCCACCCAGGCGCCCCGAATTTAATATTTTCAAGAAAACTCATGAACAGGGGTGACTGGATGTCTCAGTCGGCTAAGCATCTGCTTTCGGCTTGAGTCATAATCTCAGAGTCCTGGAATCCAGGCCTGCATCTGGCTCCCTGTTCAGGGGGGACCCTGCTTCTCCTGCTGCCTCTTCTGTTTCCCCTGCTTGTGCTCTCTGGCTCTCTCTCGCGCTCACTCGCTCTCTGTCAAATAAATAAAATCTTAAAAAGAAAAAGAAAAAGAAAAATCATGAACAAAGTCTAAATACAAATGACATCCTGGGAAAATATATTTGCAACATATTAAAAGGATTAATTTCCCTAATCCATGAAGAGCTTCTAGAAATTCATAAGAACAAGAACACAACTCTCTTGAAAATCTTAGAAAAATGGGCAAAGACGTGAAAAGACCTATCACACACGGCCCATAAATACACAAAAAGATGCTCAATCCATTCATACTATGAGCAGTGCAAATTAAAACCGCCCTGAAATATCTTTTTTTAACACATAAAATTGGGAAAAATTCTGGCAGTTTGATAGTGTGATGGTAAACAGACACTCTCATACACTGCAGATTGGAATAGAAATTAGTACAGTTCCTATGTAGATTAACAATATTTATCACAATTTAAAAATGCATTTTCCCTTTGACCCAATAATTTTGCTTCTGGGTATTTATTTTATATATGTACCCGCATGTATACAAAATGAGGCATACACAAGGTTATTTACTGAAATAATTCATGAAATAGGAACGAAATGGAATTTAAACCAAAAAAACTTGCTGAAGTATATTGTGATGCATTTATTCAATGGAATATTACGCAGCTTAAAAAAAAAAAAGGTGAGGAAGCTCTAAAATCCTGATAGGGAAAGAACTCCAGTATATATTACTAAATTGAAAAAGAAAGAGATCGGGACGCCTGGGTGGCTCAGTCGGTTAAGTGTCTGCCTTCAGCTCAGGTCATGATCCCAGGGCCCTGGGATCGAGTCCCGCATCAGGCTCCTTGCTCAGCAGGGAGCCTGCTTCTCCCACTCCCCCTGCTTGTATCCTTGCTCACTCTCGCCCACTCTTTCTCTCTCTAACAAATAAATAAATAAAATCTTAAAAAAAAAAAAGAAAAGAAAAAGAAAGAGATCGAACAGGGATCAACAAGGCTTTTTTTGTAAAGGGCCAGACACTAAATATTTTCAGCTTTGCAGGCCATGTAATCTCTTGCATCTGCTCCAATTGCTGACTTGCCATGGCAGCCGGAAAGCAATCAGATGGTATATAACCAAACAGGTGTGGCCAGATTGGGCTGGATTTGGCCTGCTGTTTGTAGTTTGTCAGACCACCACACTGTATGTAGAGTTTGTTATTTTTGTGTCAATGAGTGTGTGTGTGTATGTGTGTGTGTAGATAAGAATATATATTTGTATTTGCTTATATTTGCTTAAAAAACATTGAAAAGATACATATGACAAATGGGGTATGTATCCGTTAAGGGCCAATGAGGAGACAGGAAACCAGGGAGATCTGAACAGAGAAACTTTAATATAAAGAATTATTAGCTAGTGCGGTGCCTGGGTGGCTTAGTCGGTTAAGTGTCTGATTCTTGGTCTCAGCTCAGGTCTTGATCTCAGGGTCGTGAGCTCAAGCCCCTTATTGGGCTCCGTGCTGGGCGTGGAACCTACTTTAAAAAAAAAAAAAGAATTGTTAGTTAGTAATATAACTAGTATAATATTAACTACTAGAATGTAAAGAATTATTAGCTGACAAAGGAGATAAGCTCCTAAGAGCAATAGAGAGACTTCTGAAGCAGTGAGTCCAATAGAATGTTCTGCAACATTGGACGTGTCCTGTGTCTTCACTGCCCAGTGTAGTAGTCATGAGCCACATTGGCTATTAAACACTTGAAATGTAGCTACTGTGACTGAGGAACTGGATTTTTAAATTTGATTTTACTTTAATTTATATTTAAATTCAAGCAGCCACATTTGGCTAGTGGCTACCGCAGGGGCAGAGGTGTGGGGCATAAGCTGCCAGCTCGAAGACTGAGAGAGTGTAGTCAAGGAGGAACAAACTTGGAAGAGCCCCTCACCCCCCCAGACTGAGATCTGAGCCACATTGGAGAGGGTGTAGCTGTAGCGCATGGGATACTGTTGTGTGTGTACCGCTGGGTTTCCTGCATACCTTTGACAGAGAAACACCCGCTAATACGGAAGCTGCCACACTGTAGAAGCCGGAAACCAAAGCACCAGAACTGGAAAACAAGCCTCTTCCTCTTGCAGTTTCCCTCTGCATCCTCTGCTGATAAGGCAGCACTATGCCATCTGCCAGTGGACAAATGTTTCCAGGCTCCAGTTCCAGTATCACAAAGCAACAAAAAGTAGAACGAATCTAACGTGTAAAGGCAAATAAATGAGAACTGGCACGGGGTGGATGGAAACTGGGTAGGAGCAGAACTTCTCACTGTGTACCTTTAAATATTATTCTGAGTTTGAATCATATAAACATATTATTTACTCAACAAATTCAAGACAAGAAGCTGAGGGGCACCTGGGTGGTTCAGCTGGTTAACCATCCAACTCTTGGTTTCAGCCAAGTCATGATCTTGGGGCCCTGGGATTGAGGCCTGCATCAGGCTCTGCGCTCGGCACAGAGTCTGCTTGTCCCTCTCCCTCCCTCTCTGCTCCTCCCCCTACTTGTGTGTTCTCTTTCTTCAAATAAATAGATAAAATCTTCTTTTTTTAAAAGACAAAAAGATGAAAAATATATACCAAGCAGATACAAATCAGAAGGAAACTAGGATACCAACACCCCCATACAGACCAAAAAAGACCACATATATCAGTAAAAAGAACAATATACTGAGGAGACATAACAATTACAAACATATAAGCATCTAATAATACAACTTATAAATATGTTAAACTACGGATAGACTTATGAGGCCCAGTAGCTGAATTTATAGTGGTGGTTGGAGATGTTAGCACACCCCTCTCAGAAATTGATAAAGCAGGAAAAAAAGCAAGGATATAGAACATTTGAACAATGAATGTATAAGCTAATATAGATGAATGCATCCTCAAACCCCAAAACAAATTATTCTCAAAATCACATGAAACAGGCAAACATGGATCACATGCTAAGCTACAAAAAGAATTATTAATAAATTCCTAAGAATCAGCACCATCCTGGTCAGTTGTCTAAATCCAATCCAATAGAAGTGGAAATCAGTAACAAACAGGAGAGCTGAAAAAACTCCATATGTCTGAAAATTTCAAATCATACTTCTACATAATGCATGGAGTAAAGATAATATAATAAGGGAGATTAAGAAATACTATTAAAGACAAAAGTATGTAAAAATCAGTGAGATGGTGCTAAAGCATTTTTTGCAGGGAAAATTATAGCTTTGAATGCATTTCTTAGAAAAAAAAGAAAGTGCAAGTAAAACAAAGTTAATCTTAAAGAAGCTAAAAAATAAAAAATAAATAACAGAGTAAATCTCCCCAAAGAAGAAAGGGAGTAGTCGATAATATAAGGGTAAGTATCAATGAAATGGGGGGGGGGGGGTGAGACAATTAACAAAACCAAAAGTTGCTTTTTGAGGAAAAAAAAAACCCCTAAAACTAAGATAGACAAACTCTTGGCAAAGACAGAACAAGTAAATAAAATGCATAATAAAAATGAATAAATAAGTGTAACTACAGCAGAAATGAAAATTTTCATTTAATTTTAATGCTATTAAAATAAAACAAAAAATACATGAAAACTATCAAAGAGTTTTGCTGTATCAGGATGCTTTGGGCTGCAAATAATAAAAAAGAAATCGATCTAACCTGATTTTCAGAATAAGAAATTAATTATCTTATAGAACAGGAAGTGCACAGGTAGGATAATTCAGGGACTGATTAGCTGTACCTTCATCGAGACATCAAAGTCAAGTTTCTTTTCATCCTTCTACTTTTCCATCCTGGCAGCAGACTCAGCCATGGAGTAGCTCCCCTCCTAGACACAAGATAGCTTAGTGGCTCCAGGCTTCCCATTTTGTCAGAGAAAAAAAATCTTTCCCCCAAGCCCCTCATCCTCTGCCATATACAGTTGATCATTGAACAATGTGGACATTAAGGACACCAGCCCTGTGCAGTCAGACATCTGTGTATACTTTTTTTAAAGATTTATTTATTTATTTTTGAGAGAGAGAGAACATGTGAGGTGAGGGAGACAGGCAGAGGGAGAGAGAATCTAAAGCAGACTCCCTGCTGAGGGCAGAGCCTGATGCAGGGTTCCACCTGAGATCATGACCTGAACCCAAATCAAGAGTTGGCCACCTAACCGACTGAGCCCCCCGGAAATCTGTGTATTACTTTGACTCCCTCAAAAATGTAACTACTAATCACTACTGTTGATGGGAAGCCTTAATGATAACATAAATAGTCGATCAACACATATTTTGTATGTTATATGTAGTATACAATAAAGTAAGCTACAGAAAAGAAAATATCATTAGGAAAATTCTAAGGAAGAGAAAATACATTGAGAGAACTCTATTATGAAAAATCCTCTGGTCAGTGGACCTGTGCAGTTCAGACCTGTGTTGGTCAAGGGTCAACTGTACTCTTCTGCCTCACTGCATCATATACTCACAGCTAAGCTAATTGCTGACAAGGAACAGGGAACCCCTGTGTTTGGCATTGGCCAGATCTGGGTCACCGTCCAAATGGCTCTCTGAGGCTGCAGGGGGCTACACTCTCCTGAAGTATGTGACCAAGTGGAGAAAAATGGAGGTATAGGGAGATGACTGCTGTCGACATGTCTGCTATTATTATGAAAAGCTTGATGCCAAAAAATTTGGAAAACCTAAGCAAAATATGTAAGTACTTGGAAAAATATGAAATGCCCGAACTGGCACAAGAAGAAAAATATTTATATAAAATATCCATTCACCCATTCATTCAATAAATAATTATCGAGTACTTATTGACTGCTACACTCTTGAAAAACGTGATTAATAAGCACCACCACTCCCCCTCTCTCACCCCTCCTGACTCTCCCATACCTCCTCTCCCTATATCCCTCACCCTGCCAATAAAAAAAGTAACCAGACCAAGATCGTTTTGCAGGTCAATTCTACCAAACTTTTAGAGGACAGCTAGTTCCTGTACTATTCAAGTTTTCCCAGAGATGAGGGGAGGGAAAGTCACCCAACCAATTTATAAATCTAGTTAAACATTGGTATTATAGCATATATGAGGAAAGATCATTTTAACCTGGTTTTACTTACAATTATAGATGCAAAATTCCTAATTTAAACAACCCCAAGTGGGATTTAGTTTAGAAATGTAAGATGATTTAGGGTCAGATAAATCTATCAAGGTGTTTCAGATTAAAGAAAAAATATGGTATTTCAATAGATATAAGAAAAAGATCTATTTGTGATTAAAGTAGCATTCTTAACCTGATAAAAATTCTCTATTAAAAACTTACAACATACATCATATTTAATGAAAAAAAAATGTGGACTTCTAGTTAATATGGAAACCAGAAAAGCATACTTCCCAATACGACTACTGTCCAATGGAGTACTGGGAACTGGTATATGATAGAGATGGCATCACAACTCAGTGAGGAAAGAATGAATTATTTAATAAGTGGTGTGGGAGAATTGACTCACAATGTAGAGCAAGGGAACATAGCCTCCTATCATATGCTAGTAAAATAAAACAAAACAAAACAAAACACAAAATAAGTCAAAATACTTCCAGATGGATGAAAGACCTAATATGAAAAAGCAAAGCTATAAAAATTATTAGAAGAAAAATGTAGGCAAATATCATTGTGACTTTGCAGTTGGTAAGAATTTTTTAAAGAGGAAAACAAAAGGCTTAGACTATTTCAAAATGAAAGACTTTTGTTTCCATCAGTTAGATTTAGGTTGGGCTCTGAGAGAAGCAAGCAGTCTAGAAATAAGTGGTCAATGGATGGCATCAGGGACCCAGTCTTTCTTTTGTGGTTCCCTATCCTTAGCACATGGCTCCCAACTCATGATCCAGTGCGCCAAACAGTGAGGAGAAAAGGGGAAACAAGGGAGCTGTTTCTCCTTAAGAATATTTCCTGAAATTTTCCCATAATACCTTTTCTTATGTCCTATTGGCTGGAACTTAGTCACATGGTCACACCCTGCAAGGTATGCTGGGACATACAGTCTTTATGCCAGAAAGCCTGGTATCCAGTTAAAAATCAGTTTGTCTGTTTTTTTTAATTAACAAAGAAAAAGAGCAATTATTGGGGATAGCTAGTAGCTATACAATAAAAAACAAAACAGGAATGAAAAAACACCGTAGAGTTAACTGGCAATTAACACATTGGGTGAATATATTTCCAATATATGACTGTCATTAGTATCTGAAACCAGCAAAGCAGGGAAAAAAAAAAAAAAGAGGAGATTTCTATATGCAAATGTGGAAAGAAAAGCAAGCAATTCAAAGAAGAGGAACTCAGAAATCTACATGGCTAACGAACAGATAAAGAGATGTTTAACCCTATTAATAGTCACAGATATGCAAAATAAAGTGAGAAATAGATACGCCCCCGTTCGTATTATATTTCATTAGTAATCCCTTATTGAAGAACATTTTATATATGTATTATATTAATTAAATTAAATTAATTAAAAATAAATAATAAGTATGTGCCAACGTGGAGCAAGATGAAAACTCCTTAAGCGTAGATCTGGGCTCAATTCATCTTTTAAGCCGCAAAACACCCAGTTTTACAAATAATCGGGTGTTCCACAATGTTTCTTGAATGAATGGATGACTATTTCCCAAGCATAAAATCGCTGAGTCTGATGTGCTACAACATGGGATTTGTGTAATGATTCATATGAATATTTTCCTCTTTAGGGCTTGCATCATTTGCCTCCAACTGTTTAATCTCATCAAGCAGCGCACTCACAATTTCAAGTTATTTCTTGTGAGGCCATTATCATTGCTGGGTTTTTTTGTTTTTCATTTGGAATTGTGTTTCGAAAGTATCTCTTTCCCTGCAGGTTTCGAGCCGTCTGCCATAAAGAAGGTACTTAAGATTTCAATAACAACAAAAACAGATTAACTAAAGGTTTGCCTTTCATGCTGAGTATATTTCTGTTCAACTTTCAGGCAAGGCACTACAAAGAGTCTTTATTTTGTTTCAGTCAATTGAAAACGAGGCCTAGCTACTGGATGAAATGCATTTGCTCTCTTTTCAACTGTTTCCAAGTGTGGCAATCTCTTCCCTCAGATATTCGCCTGGCTTCACTCATAGGTCTGCTCAAATGTGATTTTTTATGAGAGGTTTTCACTGTGTATAACAGCATATCCCTTACTCCCTAGTTTTTTACTCTGCTTTATTTTTCTTCATGGTACTTATTCTATCATATTATTTGTTTATTCATTTATTATCTGTCCTCACCCCACCCCTAAGAACGTAAGCTCCAGGAGAACAGAGATCTTGTCTCCTTCCTTCAATTGCTCTGCCCCCACACTGGGAAAAGTGCCTGGAACAGAGAAAGCGTTCAGTGTGCACTGATTGCATGAATGAGGAATTTTCTGAAGTTTTGTAAAAACTTCTCCGTTATACTCCTGTTTGGTTCAGTGTATTTCTCATAATTAACCCAAAAAACATTTCTCCCTTTTGCTGTTAATCTTTCAGCTCTGTCTTTATTCACCTGAGGTTTATTGAGCTCCTACTGTGTGCCAGGTCCTGTGCTCAGGGCTGGGGGTTCGGAGACAAATGACACAGACCATGCCTCAAAATTCTTCTTCCTGCTTTCACAATGACAGTGACCTCACCCTTCTGAAATTGGTAGATACATATTAAAAGTTTACTCCATGCTAAGCACAGAATGAATCTCCTTACATCCACAACAATCCTACAAAGTTGATATTATTAGAGTGTTTCAAAATTTCTTTCCCGGAAGTATGCAGTCTGTGAGCAATAAATAAAACAACAGAATTATCTTGTCAAAGCCAGATGGAGGCTTGCAGAGAGCTGCATCCAGGGCACAACTACGTGGAACAGGTGCAGAGCCCCTACAGAGCTTCCCCGCTCTCCCTCCCACCTGTTCCCCAGGGGCTCCTGATGCTCTTTTCCCATCAAGCACACCTTTGCCTTCAACTTCACAGACTTGCTTAGCACCTGTCTTATCACTCAAGGCTTTTATCCAGAAGGAACACAGACATGCAGGGTCACGAGGGCTTTAAGACATATTTGAAAGTGATGCCAAACTGTTTATATACAGTCGCCTTTTCCATTCAACACTCAGCACTGCCCCTTCACAAGGAAGGACTTTTGATGCACCTTAGTATTTTTTTACATCATTTTAGAGACGAGGAAATTGATGGTCAGAGAGGTTAAGAAACTTGAGTAAGTGGCTGATTCAAGATTTATACTCAGGCCTGTCTCCCAGACCCATGTTCTCATCCACTGAGCTGTGCCCACTCCAATGGGACCACTTGTACCCACTGAGGCCTCTACCAGTTTCCTTTTTATATTTGTCTCTGAGGGCAGGGTGGCAAACCTGGGAGACAAGAGATTTGGACCCCAGTCCTGACCGTCTCTAATTTATTGTGTGACCTTGGGCTGTGCATCTTCCCCTTTCTGACCTTCAGTTGCCTCATCTACAAAGTGAGAAGGGAAAGATGAGCATTTTTCATATTTTAAAAATAGCCCTTCTTCAAATGAAATCACACATGGAAATACAATGTGCAGATACATAAAACAGGTGAACATAGAGCTTCTCTAGTTGAACCTGGAGCTGGAGGCTTCTGAGCTCCGGCCACGTGCCCCTCCCCCACCACTGGGGACGGGCATCAGGGGATCTATGAACCTCCAAAATTGTGTGCTGAGTTGTGTGTGTACATGTGCACATTTTTCATCAGTCCAAAGGGGTCCCTGATCCCCATTAAAAGGTGCTGGTGGTGATCCCAATCATAGTTGACGTGTACCAGGAGCCATGCTAGAGCACTTTATATGCTATAATTCATTTTGTCCTTACAACGACCTGATGAATAGGTACTAATGGTAGAATGTCCATTTTACAGATGAGAGAACTGAGGAGCAGAGTGGTTAAGTCAGTCTCTCAAGGTTGTGCAGCTAATATATGTTTTTCTAAATACCTAGCTTTTTGTAGGGATGATCAGCCTACTCTCTTTTGCTAAGTTTTATATATTTAGAAAACTTTCTACTGTCTCCTATGGGATATTGTTTTTCACTAACTATGATATTTTGCACTCAAATTGTTGCGCTTTTTACCTAGGCTTTGCTTAGAACACATCCTACAGAGCTCTCGTTTCTCCTGGGCTATCCAGCTTGATCTCTGCCTGAGTGTTCATTCCCCCTCCAGCTCCAGGATGATGCTTTTCAAAATTTGGTCTGGAAACGTCACCTTGGAATCGCCTGGAAAGCTACAGATTGCCTCTGATCTGAACCAGGATCTCTGGTGCATGTGTGCATTTTTTAACAAAAGAGGGTATATGGAGGTTGGAACGTTCTGGTAATGAAATCCCACCACCTGACTTCGGTCCTCAAGGAAGCCTTTTGTAGAGAGGGTGTGGCTATGAAAGGTAGAGTAAGAGAAACAGGAAGAGAAGGAGGTAATGTTCTCCAGCTCTGCCTCAAGCTTTGTCTTAAGCACAGTATTTGCTATTTTTTTAAGCTTCACAAGAACCAGAGGTAGGTAATATTGCCCCCATCTTAAAGAGGAGGAAACCAAGGCTCAGAGAGGGGATGGAATATCCCCAAGCAGAGGGGGTGCAATTTGATCTTTCCCTACCATTAAGTCATGAGAATAAATATTGCTATACTATCTTCTGGAAGTTTTATTATTTTGTCTGTCACATTAAGATCTACAACCCACTTGGATTTTTGGGGGTGAGCAGGGGGAATCATAGGAGATAAATATTTTTCTATATAGATGTTCAATTTCCCCCAAGCCATTTATCAAAAAGACCATCATCCACCCCCTTGTCATAAATCTACTCTCCAGACAGGTGAGGGTGTGTTTCTGGCTTCTCTATTCTATCCTAGATTTCTCTTGGTCTGTCTTTGTGCCCACACTTCACTCTCTCCGTTTCTAGCGCTTTATAACAAGTTTTGATGTACCGTAGAGCAAGTGTTTTCGCACGTTCTCCAAGATTCCAGGCTGGCTGGGCCCCTACTTCATTCACGTATCCACTCACACGATCCTCCGAGAGCCCTTCCCCTACCACTCTTAGAAAATGGCCATCCTTTCCATCATTCTCTATCTCTTCCACTTTATTGCTGTTCCTATCACATGTTGAGGTGTAGAATTCTTTTTCTTAATGATATTTAAAAAATGATTTTACTTATTTATTTATTTGAGAGAGAGAGAGAGTGAGTGGGAGCAGAGAGAGACGGACAAGCAGACTCCAAGCCGAGCTTGGAGCCCAATGGGGGGCTCGATCCTGGGACCCCAAGATTATGACCTGAGCCAAAATCAAGAGTCGGATGCTCAACCAACTGAGCCAGCCAGGTGCTCCTGAGTTGTATATTTCTTGATGCACATGCACTAGAAGGTAAACGCTATGAGGGCAGGGGCTTTGTTTTGAGGTATTCCTAATGGCATAAAGTGAATGACTCACTGACTGACTGACTGAATGAATGAATGAATAGGAGGGTTTGGGGCAGGGAGATCATATTCTAACTTTAGAATGATCGCCCTAGGTTGTAGAATTGCAAACAGAGCACATGGGATAAGATTATAGGCTGTTGGACAGGCTGCTAGGTGGGCTAACACAGTGCCCAGGCTTGAGATGACATGGCTTTGACCAGGGTGGGAGGGAGGGATGGTGGAGAAAGTGGACAGAGAGGCTTAGGAAGGCAAAAGCTCCAGGACTTTAAGCCCAGCAGAGTAGAAGGACAGACAGGAGGCAAAGAGGGTCTCCTTAGCTTGGACTTCACCCACTGGCTCGTTGTGGTGCCATTTACACCTTGTGGCTGTAACCTGCCTAGAGCCCGAAGCGAGACCTCAAGCCCATGAGAATGATTCCAGAAGACACTGACTCAACACTCATGCCCCCTTTAAATCCACCTCCATCTTCTTCTAGGGAGTGGGGGTGGGGGTGGGCGTGGGGAATAACTCCCAGTAGAAGAAGGGAGAGCACCTGCAGTGTAGGGAGCAGCTGGGCATAGACGATGTCAACAGTTTCGGCAATGCAGGCATTTCAGACTTCCCGGCGTTCCCACAACTCGGGCTCCCTTAGGATGCTGGGAGAAATATCATCCAGTAACCAGCAAATACCTCTGGCCTCCCAGAGATGCAATGCTGCCAATGACCTTGGTGGTAATGACCTTCAGAGGAAGATCCAAGTGAGCACAAAGCCAGTTGGAGGACATTCTCCAATCCAGGGCTGGAGCCACCCTGACTCCAGAGTGCATGGCTGCCCGCCTCACTGGCCTGGTAGCAATTAGAATTCGTCTTCTGCCTTGAGGGCGCCAAGATGAAACAGATGGAGATTTGCTAAAGATCTGCCTTCAGCCGGCACCCCAGCCTTTACGCTGGGGACTCTCGGGGTGCAGCGACATCTGGCCTCCATTCCAGGTTCAGTTACCCAGTGGTGGATGAATTCATATTCACAGTAGCACAAAGCCAAGCCCAAGACAGTCTCTGTGTAAATGCCATCGATGAGGGTGCTGCTTGGCAGTTTCCTTGAGCAGTGGTTTCTTTATGACATGAGCACCTCTTTGGCTCGGCTGCTTCTTGACCATCCCACTGGAGGGGGCTGTCTACCCTTGCACAGGTCAGGGGTATTGGGGGAGCATTTGGTTCACCCAGATATAACTCTGGTTTCCTTGTCATGGGCCCTGTGGTAGATGGCATATTTTCTTGTTTGGCCTCTCGGGTTTGGCACACGCTGTTCCTTCAGCTGGAAGACCTTTTCTGCCCCTTCTGTACCTGGCTGACCATCCTTGTCCCAAAGAGCTTAGGTCAACTATCACTTGCCTCTCTGTCACTCCCACCACCTTGCCAGGTGTCCCTCTTCCAGCTTCCACCGGCCCTGGGCTCCCTGCTCCTGGTGTCAATCACACCACTGTCTCTCGGTAGCTGCTTGCTTTGTCATCCCGTGTGCCTGATACAGTGCCTGGCATGAGGCAGGCCCCCAGTAAATGTTTGTGGAAGGAAAGAAGAAATAAATTTACAGTATTGTACTGGCGAAAAGGACCCAGAAGATTTAAATTCTATAAATGGCCTCAGACGCGGTAAGATTCCTTTGTACCAACTGACGTGGGAAAAGTCAGGATCGGAAGATCAGGAATGGGGCTTTGGCCCGCCACTGATGGTGATTCCTTTCTCTTTTTCTTTTAAGGCTGATATCACAAACTTCACTACAGAGACCTGTGATTGAGACTCTGCTCAGCCACTCATGTGCTGTGTGGCCTTGAGCAAAGCAGTTCCCCCCTCTGGGCTTCGGTGTTGCCTTCGTGAAGTAAAGTGGCTGGACTGCATACACGACGCTAATATGTATAATTTGGGGCAGGCACTGTTCTGAGTGCTGTGCATGTATTACCTCATTTAATCTTTACAACAACCCTGCAACATGGGTAGTATTTTCCTCATATTCTCAATGGGGAAACTGAGGCACAAAAAGGTTACATAATCTGCCCAAAGTCTCACAGCTAGTAACAAATGGAGCTGGAGCTTTTATCCATGACCTGTTTCCAGAGCCCACCTCTTAACCCCAAAGCTGAGCTGCCTCCCAGCTGGATGACTGGTAAGACCCGTTCCTGTTTTAGAGTGGGACCTCTATTACTCTCATGTTGAGGATATTTACATTCAATGCCTTCAGGGTCCAGTTTTAATTGGTCCTTCCCTGAGAGAACAGAGGTAGTCAGCCTCTTTTCTCAGTCCCTCGGGCTGGTTAGGGAGGAGGCTGGTGAGGGTGTGGATTCAGGTAGGGCAGCCCCCGCCGGTCACGTGCTGTGAACACCAGCAAGTCCCTTCACCTCTAGGAACCTCGCTTATGATGCCTGCTAAAGTGGAGATGAATTTCAAAATCTTCCTCGGTGACTGTAAGGATGATACAATACAGGTAGGCTTGCCAGATTTAGCAAGTAGAAACACAGCACGCTCAGGTAACTTTGAATTCCAGATGAGCAAGGAATAATTTTTGAGTATAGGTATGTCCCATGCGATATTTGGGACGTACTTATGCCAAGAAATTATTCCCCGTGTATCTGGATTTCAAAGTTAACTGGGTGTCCTGTATTTTATCTGACAACCTTACATGCAGAGGAAGCACTTAGCAGGGTGCCCGTCCCGTCAGAAGGGCTCAATAAACTTTAGAAAGATCTCTGCCTAAACCCCTCACTTTGCATTTCCCGGGGACATACCTTGGAGGTCTGGACTGGTTAAAATCTGCATTCACCCATGTTCAGGTGCACCTGACTGGTAAAAACTGTGAACCCTTGATTAACCACGTGGCTTGGCTGTCTGTGGATTTGCGTACAGATGTAGGATTTCAGTAGAGGAGGCCTGAAAGGGTCCTTCTGAAACAAGCTGATGTGCCAAGATGCCCCTTGTCACCAGAGGTAGGGTGGAAACCACAGCCGCCTCCCCAGCAGCCCTGAGAGTCTGCGCCTCCGTAGACTCACTGCCGCTGGTTCTCTAGCCAAGGGCGCCATCTTGTGCCACGTCTGGGTGGTCAGCCTGGCACGTGGCTCTGAGCAGAGGCTGGGTCCCAGGGAGAAGCCCAGAGAGGCCTGGATTGTCTCCTCTTGTTCCCTGTCCCAACAGAGTCCTCCTTCTTAGTTCCTAGTGATCCCGCTTCCTCTCTTCTCGTCCATCTCTGCTGTTTCTCTCTCTCTCCATCAACACTCACATCAACCTCCCGACCTCCACGTGTACCGTCGAGGTTCTTGGAGAGGCTGCAGGTGCCTGAGAAACAGCACAGATCAGGAGTCAGAAAAGCCCAGATCTGGACCCAGGGAGAGCCACATGCTAGCTTTAGGACCTTGGGAGGATTCACATAACTCCTCTGAAGCTATTTGCTTTGTAAGTTTGTGGTAAAAAAAATCCCTGCCCTAGGGGCGCCTGGGTGGCTCAGTCATTAAGCGTCTGCCTTCCGGGTCATGATCTCAGGGTTCTGGGATCGAGCCCCACATCGGGCTCCCTGCTCCGCAGAGAACCTGCTTCTCCCTCTCCCACTCCCCCTGCTTGTGTTTCCTCTCTCGCTGTGTCTCTCTCTGTCAAATAAATAAATAAAATCTTAAAAAAAATTCCTGCCTTGCATATCTCGAAGGACCTTGGTAAGGAAGAATTAGTGATGCATGCAAAAGTGCTCTGAAAATTGTAAGGTGCCTTGACAATGTAAGCGACTTAATAATATATACTTATTTAGCATCTATAATAATAGAGTATGTTATTAGTAACAGTAATGACAGCCACATTTCCTGGGCACCCTGATACCGAGCCCTGAACGTCTGCAGACACCTCTGCCTCCTCACCTCTGTCTCTGACGTTCAGACCCAGGATGCGCCCCACCAGCTTCACCCTTCCGTGCTGCATCAGGCACCACCAGCATCTGGGAGGAGGCAGAAGGGCTCACGCGGTAGCAAAGAGCCCTGTATCCGTCAGCGAGTTACCCACGCCCTGTGCCTCGGTTTCCTCATCTGTATAGTGGGGACGAGCATAGCCGGCCTTCTTGTGAGGATTAAATGAGTTAAGAATGAAACACCCAGCAATTTTAGCAAACTCTCAATAAATGCTGATGATTGGGGCGCCTGGGTGGCTCAGTCGGTTAAGCGGCTGCCTTCGGCTCAGGTCATGATCCCAGGCTCCTGGGATCGAGCCCTGCATCGGGCTCCCTGCTCAGCAGAGAGCCTGCTTCTCCCTTTCCCTCTGCCTGCCACTCTGCCTACTTGTGCTATCTCTCTGTCAAATAAATAAATTTTTAAAAATCTTAAAAAAAAATGCTGATGATTATTTCCTTCAGATGCTGGCTATTACGCTAACTCCCCGCCCCCCTCCCCTTTAAGGAAGCAGGGCAGAAACACAGAAGTTGCATGCGGTTTGTAGCCAGAGAGAAATGACTTTGACTATCAGCTCCGTCACCAACATCATCGCTCTGGGGCTCTGGCAGATGTCTTCACCTCCCTGAGCCAGTTTCTCCGCCTTGAAATGGGGACGGAAATAGATTCTATCTCCGTGGTGGGGTGAAGATTAAACGACACCGCTTTGTAAAGTGCTCCGCATGTTTCTGTCACTGCCTAATTACCAGACAAATGGCAGCTCTTACATTTTTCTTCCTCCTCTGAGTCACATCCCTTCATCCATCTATTAAACTTCTCCTAGGGGTCAGATCCCATGCTAGTTGCTGGGTATGCAGAAATAAATAAGGTCGGACTCTTGCCCTCCAGGAATTTATAATCTTGTGGGGGAATCGTAATAAAAAGAATGGTTTCCATTTATTTTGCACCTACGATGCTGCAGGCACAGTGGGAGGGCTTTATACACGTCCTCTTAGCAAATCAGCACAAAGACCCAGGACTAAAGCCCAAGCCAGGGACACGACCCCAGAGGCCTTACTCTCAACTAGTGCTCTCTCAGGTCTTCCAGGACTGATTGGTCAGGTAAGTGTGCCGAGTGCAGGTGAGGAGGGCCACCACGGAGGTCTGAGGGAGACCGGGGAGCGGGGGGAGCGGGGGGGGGGCGGAGGAGGGGTGCTCAACTCCATGAGGAAACACAGTCAGTGGGCTCACAGATGTGGTCTTAGAGGGAGATGCTCTGGATGCCTGTGGCCATGGGCAGAAGCTTGGAGGCATGAGGAAGCAGGGTGCCGTTGGGGGACCAGAGCACAGGGAGAGGTCAGAGCCAGAATGCAGGGGTGGGAGTAGATGATGCTGGGGAGGTGGGTGGAGAAGGGGCTCAGAGCCCGGAGGGCCTCTGCTGTCCTGGTTCTGCTGAGCAGTTTGGACTCCACGCTGTAGGGGAGTGAGTGGGTTTCCGAGTGAGGTGTGTGAATGTTGAGAGTGTGGTGTAACCACCACAGCAGACGTGTGGACGGTGGAAGGAGGAAACTGCCATAAATTTGCCGTAACCCAGTCCTGGAATGAGAGCGAGGGCGGAGGAGGGTGGGGAGGAGCAGGTGAGCAAGGGCTAGGTGTGACAGGATTGACCTCCTCACTTCCTGAGCTGACACAGGTCAGAGAACAGGAGCCGCTCCTCCATGGATGGTGGATGCTGCCATCTACTGGGACAGGGAATCCAGGAGGAAGAGCAGAATTTGGGGAGAAGGACGGTGAATTTATTTTGAGCTGCTAATGAATAAGCAGCTCAAAATGCCACATTCCAGGGACTGCACTGTGTACGTTATTTCAAACCCTAAGAAACAGCTCTGTACAATCCCATCATCATCCCCACTTCACAGACAAGGAAACTAAGGTTCAGAGACATCCAATCACACAGCTCATGAGTGGCAGGGCCGGGATTTAAACCCACATCTGCCTGGCTCCAAACCTGGTGGGAAAGGAAAAACCGAGGAGGGATTTTCAAGGGGCTTCCCTCGTGAAACCTGAGCCTGGTGGTGTCAAATTGTTAGAGCTGGACCCTTAAGATCATTCCAGAAGCCCAGGAAGGTATTGACAGCATCTTTGAACCTGTTCTTCTCTTGGCCCCAGAGAAACCCGCTAGGGTTTCAGCCCTTCTCCAAGACTCAAACTTGGCCAAGCTCAGCCTGGGCCAGAGCGGCCCTGCTGAACCCCCAGGCAGCTGCGCTATGCTGCCCACCTCCTTCACAGGAGACACACGGGATACAGGTGCTGGGGATTCATTCACCACTTCAGGGTTTGGTGAGAGGAAACAGCGTGAGAGAAGGGGAGGGAAGCTGTGCTTGAGAGAGCTTGTGAACCAGTGAATTAAAGACACCACACAAATAATAGTCACTGTAGCAAAGGGTTACCATGTTGGGGGGCTGGTTACTAGCTACCGACCTTTCTTACTTTGCAGCTTATTTGGCCCTCACGGCAATCCTGTGACATAGGTGCTATTATTTTTCTCATTTCGAAGAGGAGGAAATTGGGGCACAGAGAGGTTATGTAACCTGTGGAAGGTCACACAGCCATCAACAGTTTGAGTGTCACTCTTACTCCTTAGCCTGTCCCACTCTACCTGGTGTGTCTGGCAGTCAATGGGGATGGCAGAGGGAAAGATGGGGGAGGGGGCAGAGGGGAAGATGGGGGAGGGTCAGGGGCAGATGCAGCAGCATTATTGGATCCAGCCTCCCTGGCCTCCCTGCTGGAGCTGAAGTGGGGGGGGGGGGGCAGGAGATCCGGGCTCTGGTCTCTACTCTGCCTGACTCCCTGTGTGACCTTGGACATGCTGTCTCCACCCTGGGTTCCATAATCTCTGCGCAAAGAGAGTGTTTGCTTAGGAGGTGTTGCAGTTTCTTTCCAGATTAAAATGATGTGATTCGAAGAGCCTTGGGCAGAGGGGTTATTTGCGGTGTAAAGGAGCCAGTGACCCTGGCACAAGTGACCCTAGTGGACTGGTGAGGGTAGGAGCTGGAGTGTGCACCTGGTCTGTGCCTCTCTGTTTTGGGTTGCCACCCTTGGGAAATTGAGGCTTCCCCTGACTTCAGTGTCCCTCATTGCAGCAAGCAGCCACTGGAGGGCGCTGTGTCCCCACAGTTCCTGGTGAGCTTCCCTCCACTGGCCCTGACCGTCCACTTGAGCCAGGAGAGAGTTTGGGAGACCTGGGGCGGGTATCTGGGAGGCCTCTGGACACAGCTGGGTGCACTCAGGCTATATGGAGCCAGTAGGACGTGACCCTGCAGAAGGAAGTGCAAAGAGCGTTGACCAGGGGATGAAGCCCTGGGCTTTGGTCTGCGGCTAACTCAGGCATGGTGAGCTTTGGGCAAATTGCTTCACCTCTTTGAGCCTGTTTCAGCAGCTGTAAAATGGGGACAGTGATGTCTATGGGCGAGGAACGCTATCGAGGGCAAATCACATGCGAGTGCTTGCAAGGACTTGTCCATTTCACAGTTGGCAACACCGGGGCCCAGAGAGGTGACCCCGCTTGCCCAGAGTCACCCAGCCACCAGGTAGCCTTCGTCGGTCTAGCGCCACAGACTTCCCATTCAACCACAACATGACCCCACACCAACTGGTGCTGGGGCGGGAGGGAATTTGGTACAACTCCCCAAAGTCTCTCAGGTGGAGGTTTCAGATGAATGCCCTTTATTTAGTCCTTTGGAGGTGTGGGTGCCCTCCCCAATGTCCTTCTCACAAACCAATGTCCGTCATACGGTAGCACCTTTCAACAGGGTAGGAGACTTTGAATTCAGATAGCCATCTTCTCTTCCCCCGGAATCAGGCATGATTCTTCGTCCTCCCTGGATGCAGAGGAGCTTCCCCCGCAAGCTTCCCCAGCTTGCGCGGTATTTGTGGTGGTAGAAGAACACACCTCCAGGAGATGATCCGATTGAAGGGCTTGTAGTTTCTTTCAGCTCCTATTTTCTATCTTAATGAGAGAAAGATTGTGCTATTTGCATCGTTGTACATAAATGGAAGTCTGGCTTAGTTTTTCACAATTTCTGTTCTCTGTCTCCTTACTTTTCCCTCACTTGAGAAGGGTGGAGGGGTGAGGAAGGGGAGTGATGGCAAGGTGAACTCTGGAATCTTCCAAGCTGGGGAGTTCTTGGAGCCCCAGAGTCGTGGAATCGTGGTGCTGGCAAGCCAGAGCTCTCGGGCTGAGCTGAGGCAGCTGAGGCCCTGGGAGAGGTCCAGACCTGCCCAAGGTAGCCCCAAGGTCAGTGACAGGTTGGAACCAGAATGTACCTACTCTCCTGGTCTCACACCAACACGTTTTGCCGAGTCACTTGCCGGCCAGAATGCGGTCAGTTTAGAAAATGCAGACAAGGAGAGAGGATGGGACAGTGGACAGGGACAGGGAGGTGCTGACCTTGCTCTTTGAAAGCTCTAGTGGGGAGTTGATTGTCTTCATCTGACGTCAGCTCCCGGGCAAATAATGGCCGTGGAAAGCAAATATTATGAGAGTAAATGTGTCAACACGGAGCTAGCGGCAGTTTCGGTGTCAGAAACAGGCCGAGGACTCCAGGTTCTAACAGACCAGGCCCCTGACACTGCCTTTAACCACGTGCTGGGGCAGCAGGACCTGCCGGCTGCCAAGCGGCGGCAGAGGGTGGGGGGGTGGGGAGAGGGGGGGCGGAGGTTGGTGCTGCTGGGAGGGTTCGGAGAAAACTGGGAGACGGGGCTGGCCCAGGGCTTACGGGAGAATGCATGTCCCGGGATGCAGGAAGGAAAGAGTGCTGTCGAGTACTGAGTCCCCGGGACTTACTGAGCATTATATAGGGATTCTCACTTAATATCCCCAGCAATGCCTAAGGGACAGGCATTGTTGTCCTCATTTTGTAGATGAGGATGCCAAGACTCAGAGAGATGAGAGATGAGTGGGGGAGCAGGGATTTGATCCCAGGCTGTCTACCATAGTGTGTTTCAAGATCTGGGTTAGGGACCTCTCTTTATCAGAATCATCAGGAACACTTGTCAAAAAGGAGATACCCAAGCCTCACCCCAGATCTACTGAATTAGAACCTTAGGGTGGGCCTGGGAGTGATACTTTCAACAAGCTCCCAGGGAGGAGAGGAGGTCTATGCTGCTAAGACCTGGGAATAATTGCTCAATAACAGGAGTCCGCCAACTTTTTCTGTCAATGAATAGATAGTAAATATTTAAGACCTTGCAGGTCTTACAGTCTCCGTCGCAACTATTCAACTCTGTGGTTGTAGTGTAAAAGAAGCCACAACCAATCTACACGTGAATGATCGTGACTGTGTTCCAATAAAACTTTATTTACAAAAACAAGTAGTGGGCCAGATTTGGCCCATGGTAGTCTGCTGCCCCTTGCTTAGCCTGCAGCATGCAAAGAACCCTCATAGCCCGTCTCTCTTGTTGTCTCTCCAACCCCATGAGGAGGATATGGTTACCTCCATTCTGCAGATGAGAAGACTGGGGTCTGGTAAGGTTAGACATCCATGGTCCCACAGGGAGTGCATGGCAGAACTGGGATTAGAACCAGCCCTCCTGATTCCCAGTCCAGTGGCACTGAGAAGCATGCGGCCTGATACGAATGCGTGGGCCGGAGGGATTGTGATTATTTAATGAAAGCAGCCACCATCCACTGAGCACTTACCGCGTGCCAGGCAGTCATTAGCTCATATAAGCTGCTACCCAGATGTTGAATGTCATTGTACCAGTCACATGCGGCTGTCACAACCTCCCTGGGAGGTAGGAAGGCATCTGCAGTGTGTCAAAACCAGCTTATCTCAAGTGTCCCGTACACCTGACATGCCACAGCTGGGCAATGGAAAGGTGGAAGCTGCTGACAAGACATATTTGCGTTTCTGTTCTTGAGTGTGCGCGTGCGCATGCACACACACACAAACACGTGCACGCACACACACACTCTACTCTCAAACAAACATCAAACAGACATGTGGTCAGCTCAGTGAGCTCCTTGTTGCAGGTAGGAGAACACAAAATCCAAGGTCTGGAAATGAATCCTCTGTTTTGACATGTCCCCAACTGAGATCAGGAACCAGAAAACTGCCTGGTTTGGGGGAAAGAATGGTAGGCTTCCAGTTGGTCTAGATTCTACACCACACTCTGCCCCTGGTCTCCGGGTGACCTTAGATGCCCCTTTCCTCATTTGTAAATGAGTGTCACTTCCTAATTCATAAAATGGGTGGGAAATAGGTTTCTTCCATTGTTTAAGTCATTCATTCACTCACAATGTATGAAGCACCTACTATGTACCAAGCACAGTTAGATCTTTTTTTTTTCCCTCAGGGTCATGCCCACGACCCTGAGATCAAGACCTGAACTGAGATCAAAAGTCAGATGCTCAACTGACTGGGCCACGCAGGATCCCCTAAATAACTTTAATTTGAAATTCCAAAGATTTGAGATTCAATCCTTCCTACTCCTGAATAGGAGTTAGTATATAAATGATAGGTCCTTTGGTTCAAGAATGCCTTGGGCTAGGATTTCTCTCTAAGTAGAAAGTTTATCTCTCTCCTCTGCATAAAATAGGTTTTAGCAAGATGTAGAGCCAGCTCCATCCACCAATCCATCCACCAATCCATCCATCATCCATCTACCCATCCATCCATCCATCTGTCCGTCCATCCATCCATCCACCCATCCATATATCTCTATCAATCCGTTTATCCATCCAAGTATTTGCTGAGCACTTATCATGTGCCTGGTTTGGCCCTGTGTCAGCTATCTCCCCTCCCCCAGGAAATCCTTGCTGGTGCTCACGGCAACCTGGGGTTTGAGGCAAAGGTGATAGAAAGCCCAGATTCTAGGTAGCAATAATTCTCCATGCTTGGAATCCAGGGAGTTCCTGGAACGCCTTTAGGCACTTTGAGAAAAGATAAGGCCAGAGACTGAGCTCCTCAGGCTGCACACCCCTCCCCGTGTGGATGTAGCCCCTTCTCATTCTGTGCTGACCTCCCTCCCTCTGAGAACACCTAAGTCCCCAGCGCTGGGCCAGTGTGAATAAGAATAACCCTACATGGGGTGCCTGGGTGGCTCAGTCGTTAAGCGTCTGCCTTCGGCTCAGGTCATGATCCCAGGGTCCTGGGATCGAGCCCCACATCGGGCTCCCTGCTCGGCAGGAAGCCCGCTTCTCCCTCTCCCACTCCTCCTGCTCGTGTTCCCTCTCTCGCTGTCTCTCCCTCTGTCAAATAAATAAATAAAATCTTAAAAAAAAAAATAACCCTATATGAATGGGTAAACAGAAGGTGGTATATCCATTCAATGGAATAGGATTCCACCATGAAAAGGAACAAAGTATTGACACATGATACTATACAGATGAGCCTTGAACACATCCTGAGTGAAAGAAGCCAGATGCAACAGACCACATATTACAAGATTCCATTTACGTGAATCCTCCAGAAGAGGCCAATCCATAGAGATAGAAAGTGGATTAGTCGTTACCAGGCACTGTTAGAGTATAAAGTTTCTTTGCAGGGGGTGATGAGATTTTCTGGAATTTGTAGTGATGGTCAACCTTGTGAATATAATAATATGCCAAGGAGCATATACTTTAAGAGGGGGGAATTTTATGGTATATGAGTTAATTTATTAACTTAAAAATATGTAAAAGTTGTTAGAAAACATAAAACAAAATTCCCCCTCGCTATCACATATGCTCCTCCTGACTTCTGGTGCTGGAGCCGCCAGGGCAGGTTGCAAGAATACTGTTTTTCAGCTGAGAAACTGGGAGCTCAGGGAGGGCGAAGGGCCTGTCAAGACTGCGTTGCTGATTAGTAGCAGAGGGATGACGAGAAGCAGAGTGGGACTCCTGGTCAAGCGCTCTTTCCTTCACATCATGCTGCCTGAGGAGTAGACAGTTGCCTCATGAGCCAAACTCCCCGCTCTGTCCACACTTGCCGCTTTAATACAGGAGTGTCTGCAGGCAGGGGCCGTGCTGGAAAAGGCTGTGGCAACAGCTGATGGCTGCCATTTAAGGAGCATTACTTGGTGCTGGGCACGGGGGGTACCGTGTGCGTTTATTTCATTGTCAAAGACCCTTGTTATGAACCTTTGTGGTTACCTCCAAATCCCCCTCTCATGAGCACCCAGATAATTCCTGGGGAATTGCTAGGTGGTCACGCTATCCTCTATGAAACCCAAAGAAATGGGGCATTGACCTAAAACACAGGTTAGGCTATGAATATTGAGCAAGTGATGTGACGGCCCAGGGACCACTGGAGTCCTGGTCATCCTTGTAGCTACTGTGGCCTGCATCTGGGCTGCTCCCACTTGCTCTGGTCTCTGTTGCCCTGCCCTTCATCGTACCTTGCTTTCTATCCACTTTCTGTGTGTGGTGTTTGTCAGCCAGAGGTCTGTGGGCTCCTAATATGCTTCCAGTAAATTCACTTGTGCACTCATGAGAGACAGAGTCAGGTTCTGTTGCTTGCAATCATTTGCTCTGACCAATGTATCCCTATGAGATAGATACTATTATCTTGGCCATTTTACAGATGAGGAAACCGAGGTTCAGAAAAGTGAAGTGACTTGTTCAGGGACCCCCAGATAACGAACGGCAAAGCCAAGATTTAAATCCAGGTCTGTCTGAGTCTCGAGCCTAACCTCTCAACCTCTATAAGAATGAAGGGACAGCAAACCTTTTTTGTAAGCC
Source organism: Neomonachus schauinslandi (assembly GCF_002201575.2). Lineage (NCBI taxonomy): Eukaryota > Metazoa > Chordata > Mammalia > Carnivora > Phocidae > Neomonachus > Neomonachus schauinslandi. Next base: position 16,057,519 of record NC_058406.1, on the reverse strand, counting down.
AGACACCGAGCTGGATATATCCTTTCAAAAGCTTGATGAGAGGAAGATTATGCCTATTTTAGAGATACGAAAACTGATGCTCAGGGAGATGAGGAAGCCAATTTATAAGTCCCAGAGCTGAGATTAAAACTGAGGTTTGCTTGACTGCAAAGCGTGTGCTAATACGCGAGGTGGGAGCTGAGACTCCGGTGGCGGGTCTCCCTCTTCCCAGTTGGCCGAGTTCTGAGCTGCTCTTGGCCCCATCAGCACCTCCCTGCCCAGGGAGGGATAGAAACTGGACTCAAGCCATTAACACATGAGCTTCAGGGTTGGGGCAGCCCCTGCTAGGAATCCTGCCCCACAGACCAGGTCCCCCATAAATCAGGGGCTGAGGAAGCCACACAGTGGTACATACTTACCGTTGCCTTAAAAAAGGTTCACTTGGTATATTTTATTTGTGAAAAGGCTGTAAATGTCCAGGCCCCATTGCTTCTGACCAGTCCGGCAGAGATGTAAGGATGTTCTGTCCTCGGGGAGCTGGGGCCCAGCCTGGCACCCCCAGGGCCCTTCTTTGCATCTGTCACAGACCATAGGTCAAGATGCGGTGTTTGCTTGGGCCTTAGTGGCCTGCAGGTAGGACTCCAGGAAGGACCCGTGGGGCAGGCTTGGAGGAGAGAGGCATGGGGCCAGGGCAGTGGAGGGAAGGGGCCCTAGGCCCTATTCTTCCATCAGCTCCAGAACCGGCCTTAGCCCAAATCCCGGGGCCATTCCCAGACCGTCTTGAATTCAGACTGGACATCAGCACCCACCTCAAAACCCTGTTCCATCCTCATCAGGGCCCTAGCGCTAAGCACCTCTGTAACTGTCCTCACCCCAGCCCTGTCCACAGTTCAACCTGACGTCAACTCTATCTCAAGCTCAGCTCAAGTACAGCCAACTCCAGACCTAACCTCAGATGCATTGCGGCTACCGTCCAGTCCAAAAACTCAACCCTAACCAGGCCTGAATCTGTTCCCAGCTCTAACCCCAGCCCCAGCTCGCCTAAGCCCCAAGGCCAGCCAGCGGTCTGCTCTGCTCAAGGGCAGAAAGGTCAACAGATGGCTTTCCTTTGCCTCAGGGTCTGAAACAAATATTTATTAAATACCTTCCATATGCCAGGCCTTCTAGGTGCTGGGGACACATCTGTAAGAAGGAGCGTTGCCTTGGGCAGAGGGGAAAGATTCCTCCTCCTCCTAGCTTCCCTCCTCCTCTCATCCCCACCCCCTCCCCAGCCTCCCTCCTCTCCCCCAGCCTCTAACCTTCCAATTGCAGCCTCCTTCCTCTCCCTAGCTTCCCTCTTCCTGTAGCCTCCCAGCTTTGAGACCTTGCCTTACCCTCCACCCCCATCTGTTCTCTGCCCTTCTCCTCCAGAGCCCAGAGGCTCTGGCTACACTTCTGGACAGCCATTTTCTCCCGGTGTGATTTGGACAGGTCTCCTCCCTTCTGAGCCTCGAATAAGCTTCATAATGGACAGTGAGATAGGGACGCTGGTAAAGGAGGTTAAGGCCCCGCCCACTCCTATCCAAGGAGAGATCACAGCCTGACTCAGGGCACAGGCTTGGGGTCCAAGTGCTGGTTGCCAAGGGATCTCTCTGACTCTCCATCTCCTTAATGCAAAGAGGGGATACTGCCCTGCCTCAAAGTGTGCTGGATATGAAAGCCCTTCATTAAAGGTATGGCACCAGGCAGGTGCTCGTTGTTAATAACGCAGACCATTTATGTCGAAAGTCCAGGACTCAGCATTTAGCAGGGAACCCATAGTTACCCACTAATTACTAGTAGTTAGTTACCTGCTAACTCTGCAATGACTTTAAGGAGTTTATGATCCTCACCAAATTGGAAAAGCAGTGAAATTTGAGTTGGATTTATTCCTACCATCTTAAAACAAAACAAAATACCTGGCGGCTAATAAACTATTCATTCAAAGGGTCTCATGTGTAATCGGAAGTCGAAGAGGTTGTGTGTAACTGGGGGAAGATGCAGAGATACTGGTGGTGATGAGTAAGTGCTTGTAATTGCCAAGTGTTTAATTTCATCGAGCCCTTGTCATCTGCCAGAAACATTTCAGGCCTTTGCCGCCTTCTTCATCCTCACATCACGAGGGGGAAAATGTCCCTATGTAACGGACCAGGCAGGCGAGGCTCAGAAAGGTGAGGTGACTTGCCCCTTCTTAGGTGGAGGGTCCAGGACGGGAGCCCAAGCAGCCTGGCTGCGGAACTTGGGCTCTTCCCCACCATGCTCTCTGATGCTTTGCTGAGAACTTTGCCTACGTTATCTCACTTGGTCTCCTGATAATTCTGCTAGACTAGGATGGTAGTGCTCACTCCAGTCTGCACGTGTGGAGCTGGGGCTACGTGGCTGGCCCGTGTAGGGCATAGTGTTTGTGTCATGTCATCCAAATGCTTGCGATACACCCCAGTTTTATAGACAAGGAAGGAGGAGCTCAATTCAAATCAACCTCAGAATAGTGTTTAAGCTCCTCAACCCAGCATTTGAAGCTTAGGAGGCCCCTTGGGGCCTGGTCCCTGCTTCGTCCATGACCTGATCAGCTGCCTTGTCTGCCTACCCAACTTTTCAGCACTGTTTGCTGTTCTCCGAGAATATCCTGGTGTGGTATGCTTCTGAGCCTTTGCAAACCCTGTTCCCACCACCTGGCATGTCCAGTCCCTCTATGCTGCCTGATGCCTGCTTGTCCTTTAAGTCTTAACTGGAATATCACCTCCCCCAGAAAGCCCTCTCTGATTGCTTATGACTGGCTGGATGCCTCTGTTGTGTTCTGCTATAGACCTCTGCCCATCCCCCCAGTACACTTTGTTGTAATCATCTCTTTGCTGGTCTATCTTTCCTACTGCACAGGGAGCACCGTGAAGGCAGGGGCCTGTTCGTCATGTTCACTACTGTCTCCCTAGTTTCCAGACCAGCACCTGGCTCCAGGAAATGTTCAGTCAATACTGAGTCTTAAACAAATAAAATGTGTCAAAGTTGACAAAACAGCTAAGTTCATTCAATGTTTACTCAGTGACAAGTGTTTTACATGTATACCGTTTCATTTAATGCTCTCATTTAAGGTTTGGACAACCACTGTGGGAGACAGAGACTCTCCCTATCTCCATTTTAAAGATGGGAAACTGAGGCACAGAGAGGTTAATTCTTTGCCCAAGATCACACAGCTAGTACTGCTGACGCTGGGACTCAAACCCAGGAAGCCCTACTCCAGGGTCCCTGCACTATCGTGCTTCTAAGATACCTAAAAGGTAGTCACAAGACTTGGAAAAGAGTAAACTCACATTATAGCGATCAAGATATAAGTATAGCTGCTTGTTCAAATGAGCGAGTGATTTTAGAAAAAGTGGGGGCTGCTGGGTGGTTCAGTCGGTTAATCATCTGACTCTTGATTTCAGCTTTGGTCATGATCTCAGGGTTGTGAGATCAAGCCCTGCATCGGGCTCCAGGCCTAGCGTGGAGCCTGCTTAAGATTCTTTCTCTCCCTCTGCCCCTCCCCTCTTAAAAAAGAAGAAGAAAAAGTGAGATAAAATAAAAATCCTTAAAATGCTCAAAGGCAGACAATCAGGGGGGAAGTCTCCCTAAAAGTTTAGCAGGATGTACATCCCCCAATATGAAACGTTGTTTGAAATGGGGAGCGGGTAGTGCTGCGGGTAAACTGGCCTCAGGTGATGCTCCAGAATGTTCCCTGGCAAGGAGACAAAGGACAGCTCCTGGCAGGTGGGTGTATACTTACCTTGTTTCCAGCTACCTCTCGTCCCCTCTCCTCCACCCTGACTGGCCCCAGCTGGGCCGCGGGATGCATGGGCAGCATGGTCAGGGGCGGGGACACCCACCCCAGCCTTGCTTCGAGGGCACAATCTCAGCACTTGGACAGGGGAGTCTGGGGCTGTTATCTGTCTGGTTTGAATTAGATGCTGGGCTCCGCAGAACCTTTGGCTCATTAGCGGTTTCATCGCCGGGGCTGGCGCCTGCAAGATGGTAACATTTTATTGTTTCCTTGCTTTTTCTTTCTTTCTCCTTTCTGTCTCTTCCCTCCCCTTTCTTTATTGTTTCAAATTTCCACCTCATGCCACAAAAATGCGAAGACCGCCACAGTCCCCCCTGGGACACATTCAAGTCACTGGAGCCTCTGGTGCCCGCCCTTCTCACAGCTAAGGACCCAGGGGTCCCTCCCTCCGGGCAGGACTCCCAGGAGAGCAGGTCTGTGCATTTCCCTGCTCCCCCATCCAACACACAATACACCCCACACCTGCATTTCTCCGGGCACTCAGGGGGAGACAATGTTTAGCAGTTGTTTCTGGAGTCTCTCTGCCCCCACCCTGAGTTTTGAATTCTGATCCAAGATTTATTCTTTTACTTAACAACTCAGCCTGTCGTCGTTGAGTATTTATCCCCTACCATTGAGGTTAGGCCAGAAGGAGGGAGTGAGCAGAAGGTGCCTAGCCCACACCGGCATGTGGTAAGTGCCTAATGGACAGTAGGCATTGCCATTGTCCTGCCAGTGTCAGGGACAGCTCTGTCACTTGGAGAGCACCTACCGTGGTGGCTGCAGGGACAGGAGATGAGAAGTCTCACCGGGTCAGGCATGGAGAAATGCCGGCGTGGGGGCGTCGGCATTCATCATCATCATCCCCACTTTCACTGCTACTATCCTTCCGCTTTCTCCTGGGGGTGGGGGAAGAATGTGATGAGCTGAGCTGACTGGGGTGAACGGTCAATCGCATGACCAAAGAGACCCCTGAAAGAGATGGCTAAGTTGGGGGGGGCGGGGGAGTCCCAGGGATGGTGAGTCACCTCCAGGAGGAGTGGGAAGGAGGAGATGGCGTTGGAGGAGGAGTTATATTCTGATGACCATGATCAGAGCTCGTTATGGAAGGCACGTTACCTTGTGTTGGAGTTGACGAGGGTTCCTTCCAGTCTCTGTGACCCTCACAACCATATGGAGGAGGGAGCTACTGGTCTCTGGGAAATTGTACCCTGCGTGCATCTGCTGGTCTGGGGAGGATGGTCTGTCCTGCTGGGGCCAGGAGGGCCGTGCCAGCACACTGGCTAGTGTTTTCTGGAATCCTCTGCCAGATACCTGTGTGGGCCGAGGAGTGGTCACTGGGCTGCTGGTGAGTCCGTGGCTGGAGCTGGGAATCAAGAAGTCTGGGTTTCGGGATGCTAATTTCTGTCTCCTGCCTTAAGCACTTGGCTCCCAGGACACCACACTTTCTTGGTTTTCCTCCTTCCCTGGGCAGTCCTTCTCAGGCTCCTTTCTGGGATTTATCTCTTCTTCCAAATGGATACATGTTGAAGCACCCCAGGGCTCTCCATCCTCTCCCTAGGTAGGCTCATCCAGTCTGAGGGTGTAGTTGGAATCTCTATACCCTGACACCTCCCAAATGTCTATCTCTAGGCCAGGTCTTTCCCTTGACCTCCAGACTCTTATATCCAGCTTCCCACTTGGAGGAGACCCACCACATCTAGGTTGAGTTCCCGAAACCCACTTTCCCTTCCGTCTTCTGCTCCTAGGTCAATGACAACCCCGGTTGCTTCAGCCCAGACTCCTGGAGTCATCCTGCCTCTTCCATTTCCCTCAAACCCTGCATTCTATCCAGCCACAGGTGTGGTCAGTGCTAATTTAATAATGAATCTTGACTGCCACGAGCACCCTAGTCTATCCCATCAGCTTACGTCCCTGTTGCTGAACTAGCCTTGCTTCTCCTCTTCCCTGCTGCCCTCTGGTCCAGTGGCCTTTCAAAAGTGGACATCAGATCCTGTTGCTTCTCTGCTAAAAACTCTCAGGGACTTCCTGGCCTGGATGTAATACCGTCCTACCTGGCAGCCAAACCCCACTTGTGTGTTGTTGACTCCTGATTGCCTCTCAATCTCCTACAATTCTGCCTCACTCGCTCTGATCCAGACACGTCTGCCTCCTTGGTGTTCTTGGGCTTTCTAAGTTTGCTCATGCCACGGGGCCTTTGCACTTGCCATTCTTCATGCCTGGAGAGCACTGAACCACAGCTTCCCAAGATTGCTACCTCTCTTTGTTCAGATCACTTTTCCAAAACTACCTTATCTAAGAGGCTGTTCCCGATGGTCTCCTCTAAATGACCTACATTGGCTCTCCTGCTCAGACTCCCATATCCGTCGGTTCCAGCCCCTGCCCTAGTCTTCTTTTTCTTCATCAGACTTGCTTCCTTACAGGATGAAATTAGACCAGGTCCTTACTTGCTTGTCTCTCTCTCCCACTCAGTTGTAAGCTGAACTGTGGGGGCTTTGTCCCCACTCTTTCTTTATGCCAAGCACTGTGCCTGGGACATAGTTGGTGCTCAATAAAAATGTGCTGGATTACTGAATAATGAATATCCACCAAGGCTAGGCTGAGAGATTAGATCCATGGACCCCTGGTACAGTGAATGTTTGCCAAATGAATTAATGGGAGGTTATTGTATTTGCCTTTTTGACTGTCAGCTCCTTGAGGGCAGACCCATAACTTGGTCCTCTTGGTATTTCATGATACTTTACTGAGCTGCATGACCTCAGGCAGGTTTTATGTAACCTCTCTGGGCTTCAGTTTCTTCATCTATAACATGAGAACAATAAAGGGACCCAGGTTATAGGGTTATTGCGAGGATTAAGTACATTAATATATGGAAAGCTCTTAGGACAGCGCCTGGCACTGAGTCAGTGCTAAGTAAACATGAGCTGTTATTATCATCCCAGTTTCACACATAGTAGGTGCTTCAAAATCTATAAGGCAGGGGATTGAACGGAACTGAGTTACTCTGAGCTGAGCCCAAAGAAGCCTGTTCATATTGCCCTTGGCTTTTCCCATACTAGGAGCTGGGGAATTGTCTGATAAAATGAACTGAGCTGAAATTAGAAACCACACGATGCCGTCAACTCATGCTGAGTTTGTGGTCAGCGAAACCCCAAAGCCTTTCTTCACAGCCGTATTGCTCAGCCAGAGATCCCTCATCCTGTATTTGCGGATTTCACTTTATTTTTTGTGGTCTTTTGCTTTTTTTTATGTTCCGGATTATAAAAGTAATATATGCCCACTGTGGAAAGTTTACAATGAGCATAAAATTACAAAGGGCAGGAAAAGAGCAGGTTACAAATCAGCATGAATGGTTTGAATCCACTTGCATAAAACGCTTTTATATATTTATAAAGAGAGGCAGAGATAGACAGGAATAGAGAGAGAGGGAACGAGAAGGATGCTTGAAAAGATGGCCATGAACATGCTTGCGGGGTCGTTCTCTGTGGCTGCATTCCATGGGATCTTTATAGTCTCTGTATATCTTTCTCTTGAGGCTGTTTGAATTTTCATAAGAACAAACAGGCATTAACTTCCTGAAACTAATTTTTTTCTGACAAGAATTATTTTTAAATGGAAATCAGATAATTTATCTCCCCTTCTTAAAACCCGTAAGTGTTCTTCGTTCATTCAAAAACTATTCATTGAACACAACAGCACCAGGCCAATTCTCTCTCCTTCGCCTCGTTCCAATTGTATCTCACTGCTCCCTTCATTATCTCAGACTATCGTTCTTTATAGGTTCTGGGTTTAATGTCAGTCCCCCCTTAGAACTTCACCTACGTGAAGGCAGAGCCCTGTGTTTACACATGCCTGTGTCTGTCTTGTACACAGCCTGTTCCCAGAGCCTGAAACAATATATGGTATGTGATAGGCACTCAATAAATATCTACTGAATGAACGAATGGATTTTTAAAATAAAGAGTTAAAGAAAAGCTTTTATAATTCAGAGATTATTGCAAGCATCTTGGTAGGTTACCTTCCAAACTGCTTTCCATTTTATATATGAATATAGTTGAAAACACATTTTGTGTCTTTTTCTTCTTAAGCCAGCATTATAGCATGAGCATTTCCCATGGTATTAAGAAGGGTTATTTTTCTTGAGTGTACAGTGGTGGTTCTCAGCTAAGGGCAATTTTGCCCCCTACAAGGCAATTGGCAATGTCTTGAGATTCCCACAGCTGGTGGGGGGGGGCATGGCTACTGGCTGCTAACCACCCCGCAATGCACAGGCCAGCCCCCAGGATAAAGAATTCTCTGGCCCCAGGTGCTGATGGTGCCGAGGCTGAGAACCCTGCTGTCTAGTAGTCCCTCACGTAGATCCACGAGACTTGACTCATCCAATCTCCTCTTTTTGGAAATGGAGTTGCTTCCAGTTTTTCACTAAGACAAATAAGGTCATGATAAACAGCTTGACACATATATCTCTATCTACATTCTATATTATTCCCTTAGGAGAAATCGCAATGCTTGATTTTCAGGAACTTAAATGAAGGACAATATTGACCTTGCTTGAACTTCACCATGTCAATTTCAAATGGGTAGTCCAGCCCCTCTGGGCATTCTGTCCTCTGCCACATTTGTGGTCTCCCCCAGCTGTGAGTCACATCAAAGAAAACATCCAGACTTTCAAGGTCAGGGAGCTTTCTGTGACGAGGGAGACCCCAGCAGTGCCCCACCTGTCTTGGTCAGCCTGGGCTGCTCTAACAAATTGCCAGAGACTGGGTGCCTTAAACAACATTTATTTCTTACTGTTCTGGAGGCCGGGAAGTCCAAGATCAAGGTGCCAACAAAACCAGTGTCTGGTGAGGACCCTCTTCCTGGTTTGCAGACAACTGCCTTCTGGCTGTGTCCTCACTTGGCGGACAGAGACAGTTCTAATCTCTTTCTCCTCTTAGAAGGCACTAATCCCATCATGGAGCTCCACCCTCATGACCTCATCTAAACTTAACTGCCTCCCATACACCCCACCTCCCAATATCATCCCACAGAGGGTTAGGATTTCAATATATGAACTTGGGCGGGACACAGACTTGCAGTCCATAACATCACCTGTCCAAGATTTCAAACCCACATTTGGGAAAAGCCTGGTGAACCATGGTCCATAAATAATGTCTATTACAGGAGTGGAAGGGGAGAATTGAAGCAAGGATGCTGTTACTTGCCACCCCTGTTATGCCAACAAAACCACTATTGTTCAAGACAGTTTGGATGCCACTTTGGAAATTGCTTTTAGGGTACAGAATGCCTCCCCCCCCATAAGAATGTCATCTAGGTGGAAAGTGCTGCTACGTGTGCAAATACAGCCCTATGCAAAACAGAATACTGGCTCATTCAACAAATATTTACTGAGCCTCTGTTCTGCACTGGGCGCTGTTTTAGGCACTGAAGATGCAGAGATGAAAAAGAACCGAGAGAGCCTCTGCGCTTATAGAACTTACATTCTAGAGGGGGGCACCATCACATAAATGATAAAATGCAATGTTAGAAAGTGATTAGTGCTTGAAAGAAAAGTATAGGGACAGAGAGTGACAGGGTGAGGAGTGTTATTTCAGGTATAGAAACCAGAGATGGGCTTTCGGAGGAGGGAATATTTTAAATTAAGAGAGTAAATGAGCCCTGGGAATATCTGAGGGAATAGCAAGTGCAAAGGCCCTGAGGCAGGAGTGTGTTGGGCAGGAGGGAATAGCAACAAAGAGGCTGGTATGACATGAGCAAGGAGGAGACCCACAGGAGATGAAATTAGAGTGACAGGCAGTGGCCAGATTGGGTAGGACCTTGTAGGCCACAGTGAAAACCTGAACTGGTATTCCATTGGAGGATTTAAGTAGGTAGGAAAGAAATCTGATGTCCGTTTTAAGGGACCCCTCTGGCTGCTATATAGAAGGTAGACCATTGGGAGCAAGAGTGCAAGTGGAGAGCCCAGGGAGGGGCTCTTGTCATAACACAGGTGCGAGATGATGGTGGCTCAGACCGGGGAGGTGACGGTGCAGATGGGGAGAAGTGGTCAGATCCTTTTAAAGATAGATCCAGGGCCAGTGCGGTGGGGTGGGGGTGGGGGGTGGTTGCTGTTGGATTGTATGCTGGGGAGGGGCAAAACAAAGAGGAATAGAAATAGCAAATTGAAAAGGGAGCTCCCAGAGCTAAGAGCGTTCTCTGCGGAGATCCATGCTTCCGTGACATGCCCACATACGATGGGACCCCAAGACAGACAGCCAACCCCTGGGCAGCTGGATGCAGATCAGCTGGCCCGGCCGGGCGTGCTCTAGGTTTTTGGGTTTTTTCTGACCTTGAACTTTTTATTAGTCTTAATTTGGTGCCTTGGGATGGGCCCTCCACCCCAGCCCCACAGAGAAGCTGAGCCTTCCAGCCAGAGGGCTGTCAGGACAGGGGCCCAGCTGGGCCAAAGCCAGCCAGTGGTTTGAGCCGCTTCTCTCCTGCCCGCTTGGCTGGACGGAGCTCGGGCTGCCTGGTGAAGGCTAAGACACCTTGGTCTCTCAGGAACGTTGCTGCCCACCTGGCCTTGCGCGCTCAGCTTGGCTGCACCACCCCCGTGTAGCCGGCCTGCATGATAGAGAATAAATTAATGCTTCCATTAAGGGGGAAAGAAAAGTCTGCTTCTATTGTTTGGTGATGAAATAAAGTGTGGGAAGATGTTAGTTTTGGTTACACGGCTGGGAGGAGAGGAGTGGGGGGCGGGCGGGGGGGGGCTTCCAGGAAGAGGAACAGCCATGGACAGGACACCAAGAGCCACTGTCAGGAGCTGCCCTCACCCCGGGCAAGGGGACGGGGTCCTGGGGGTGGGCGCCTGCGCTGGAGGCCGCCAGAGGTCTCTCGGTGCTTCTGGAAGCTTGACTTTAGAAGAAATGGCCCCTGGGCTGGGAGTTGGACAGAGCTGGATTCTAGGTAGATGTCGCTGTGTGACTTGCGGGCGAATCCCTGACCCTCGCTGGGCCTCATCTCTTCATCCGTTCATGAGAGAGGTGGTCTCCACAGCCTCTCAGGGGCTCCCTCATGGCCACCGTCTAGGACCCGCTTGACCGTGGGGAGCAGAGGCTGTCCTGCCATCACCAGGTACGTGGAAGGGGAAACGATGTGCTCGGTATTTCAAGAAGGGGGCAACGCTTCTCTCGAATATTAGAACATCCAGTGGCAGATGTCCACGCCACAAGCACCACCCATCCTAGCTCGGGGAAGGTGAGGCCGGCTTGCTGGAGAGTGAGAAGGCAGGTCAGGGTAGAGGGGAGGGCACCCGGCAGGGGCGGGGCTGGGGAGACCCCAGAGAGGGCAGAGTGGACCCCGCGTGCGTGAATGCACGTGCGCGCGCTGAAGGCTGGAGATTCACCAACGTCTGTTATGGGCTGCACTTAAAGGTTCTGATCCAAGAAGGGCTTTTAGCAGGTTTTAGGGTCAGGTATGATGGCCAAACCCTGGATCAGTGTGGACGCCACCACGAATGCCAGAGTCAGCTGCCCAGGGCACGGATGGGCAGTCAGGAGGTGAGGGCTGGGCTCCGTCCCCAGCAGGTGGTAGCATGGGACTGTGGTTCTGTGCCCAGCCTCCAGACTCAGAAGCAGCAGGTTTGCAGCCAGCCTTAGCTCCTCCTGAGCTGCCCTGGGCAACTGCCTTTGCTTCTCTGGGCTCACTGCCCCCTCTGTGAAAGCGGAAAGGAGCAGCCCCCCACCTCCCCCCCCCCCACCTCGGAGAGCTGGGGCCGGGGTTAAGTCCGATGAGGTGCAGATGAGGGTTAAGTCCGGAGTTAAGTCCGATGAGGGTCAGGGATAACTGGGCATCTCTCACTATCGGTGGGTGTTGTTTTCTTAAGGACAGGAGGCCCATCTAGCAGGCTCTGCCCACCCCCGAGCTGGATCTGGGAAGCTCCTATCCCTGCTGGCTACCAGTGGGCCTTGAGTGGCCCCCCCGGGGTGCTTCAGGTGATGCAGATTCCAGCTCCTGTGGCGGATCCTCCATGAGCCCCTCCCCTGGCTTCAGCCGGCTCCGAGAAGCTATGCCAGTTCCAGGCCCCGCACAAGACTGGGGCTGGGGCAGCCTCCTCCTCTGATGGCTTGGAGAGCCAGGCCCCTGCTCGGCTCCCACACACCCTGCCTTGTGCCCCTGAGGACGGAGCTGTCTGCAGGGTGGATGTGCTCTCTCTCCTCCCTGCCAGGTTCCAATGTGACCAGCCCATGACTCACAGCCCCAAGTGGAGGGCTTGGCACCTTCTAGCAGACAACGTTTGTCCCACTCCCAGGCCTTTTAGAGGAGGCGATCAATGACAGGGTGTGATTGGGGCCACCCACCCACCAAATTATCTCCTTCATGGATGCCTGAAATTCCACCACTAATACTTCATTCTTTTGGAGGATAGTCTTGCTTATCTCAGTTCCATTCTTTCAATATAAGCCCCTGGGGATATATAACATACCTGAATATGGATGAGCTTGTCAAAACATTTTCCTTCGTGGCAGGAGGGATCCAAGTTCTCAGGCTCCAAGCTCAGCACTCTTTCCAGCACTTTCAGCCACTCGACAAACATGATCAAGCCCCGACTATATTTCACACGCTATGCCTGGTGCAGAGGTGAGCGAGACTCGGTCCTGTCCTTGAGGCACAAAGTAGGTGCTCCCTAGATGTCAGTGGAAGGAGCCACTGTCTGTATCCCTAACATCCTACCCGATGTCTGATGCACAGTAGGAGCTCATTAAATATCTGTCGAATGAATGAATGAGGCTCCACAGGGACAAAGATAAGGCAGCACAGCGCAGGGCGTGTGAGCGCCGACCCCAGAGCCCACCGTCTGATCTCGTCCACTGGCTCTGCCGCTCCCTCACCAGCTCTGGGACCTCTGGCAAGTTTCTGCATTTCTCTGCCTCAGTCTTCTCATCGCCAGAATGGGAAGCATAACAGATGAGGATTAACTGAGTCGATCTCTGTAAAATACTTAGAACATTTCCTGGCACCCAGTAAGCACTATGTAAGTGTTTGTTAAATAACAAAAACTCAACGAACATTATTGAATGCACATGGAAGGTATTGGGTCATGTTTGTTGGCTGGTCTAAGGTCGGCAACCTGGCAGGGATGATGTTTTACTGTTCTCCGTAACCTCAGAGGCTGGCACGGTATAGACGTCAGTAAATGCTGGTTTACTGGACAGATCCTGCCCTCCTGGACCCATCCTTGCTTTTCCGGTGGGGGCGCGGGAAGCCACTGCAGGGCTGGCGGGCTTCGGCAGCCTGCGTTCTCGGAGGCACTGCGATAAATCCAGCTGCTGTTGGGTCCCTCCAGCCGGGCTGTTTTTTTCTGCCTATTTGGGTGCAGACGGAAACTGTCAATACAGAATCGATCTTTACAAGGCAGAGACTAACGTGTGGGGCGGTGAAATGCGGTGTGGAGACAAGTGGGAACAGCCCATTCTTCTCACAGCTCCCCCATGGTCCTGGCCATGTGACTGGCAACTGGGAAAGACCCATGAACTGTGTCTGAGCCTGGGTCGGAGCAGCCAGTCTTGTCTTGAGCCCCGGGAGCACTGCGATGTGTCCAATCCCAGCCTTTGCTGGGGTGGGCCTCCCAAGGCAGAACATCTTTGCACACCCCCTTCTCTTTCCCATGTTCCTTCCATCCTTCGGGGTCCAGCCTGGTTCCCGTGGCTACCCCTAGATGTCTGCCCAGTGTCTGTTCAACAGCTTCCCTTCCGTGCCCACGGCACCAGACCCACCACACCGCTCATTGCTCTTCTGTTCATTCACTCAGCAGACATTCACTGAGAGCCCAAAGAGTCACCCCACAAACCTTTACTGAGGCTCTACTCTGTGCTGGACACTGCCCTGGGACACGGGGACACCAAATGCACACTCAAGTGGGACACATGAAGAGCAAGGAAATAATTAAACGATTACAAGTGTGCAAAGGAGAGGGGGGAGGCTGCCGTGGGGACAGTGTATGGAGACCTAGCCCAGTCTTGGGGGTCAGCAAGGGCCAGCGTTATGTTTAAGCAGAGTGTCTGAGAATAGATTTGAGTTGGTGGATGAAGGGAGGGAGAGAGCGGGGCAGATTTTAAACTTTATACCAAGGACAGTGGGAAGTTTGGATGGAGAGTCGGATGAAGGGATGCCAATTTTAGACAGGAAATGAGGTTGATATTTTAAAATATAAAGCTGGTGGGTGCCTGGGTGGCTCAGTCATTGGGCATCTGCCTTTGGCTCAGGTCATGATCCCGGGGTCCTGGGATCGAGCCCCGCATCGGGCCCCCTGCTCCGCGGGAAGCCTGCTTCTCCCTCTCCCACTCCCCCTGCTTGTGTTCCCTCTCTCACTGTGTCTCTCTCTGTCAAAAAAATAAATAAAATCTTTAAAACAAAAAATAAAATAAAATATAAAGCTGGTGTTTTTCAAGTTTTTTAAATCAACTGCATTGAAGAATAATTTACTTATAATAATTTTCACCAATTTTAAGGGTACATGTCAATCTTTTTTGACAAAGGCTTACAATTGTGTCGTTACTACCACAATCAGGACGTAGAACATTTTCATCCCCTCCCAAAGTTCCCACCTGGCCCTTTGCAGTCTCTCCTCTGTCCACCCAGCCCCAGGCAGCCCCTGATCTAAAATCGGTAGGTTTGGCTTGTCTAGACGTTCTTACAAATTGAATCACACAGTACGTAACCTTCTGTGTCTGGCTTTTTTCACTTGGCACAGTGCTTTTGAGATGCCCCCATGTTGTGCATCAAGGCTGGTTCCCTGTCACTACAGAGTAATATTTCACGGCATGGCTACACCACACAATGTGGCTACCCTTTCACCATTGACAATGAGGCTGCAAGACGTTCATTCTCCCCTAAAGCATGTTGCTTTGCAGCCTTCCCACCGTGAAGGACAGTCCAAGAGGCTTGTTGCCTGGGGAAACAGAGAGCAAGAACTCTTTAGAACAAAGGGACCAGACTGGCTTTCTTAAGTTTGCCATGAGCTAATAGTCTTGAAAGTCAACCTTGTAGAAAGAGAAACAGGTTTCTTAAAAAATGTTCAAAACTCCTTGTATTCATAAGCCAGGCCTGATTGACTCAGACCAGAGAACTTTACTGAGAGTCTTAGCTGGAGGGAGCCCATATGGGCTGCGAGAGAAGCACCTGCCTTAGAGGGGGTGCGACCGGGAGTCCTTCCTACGTGAAGGGAGGAGAGGTGGGGGGGGCCGGGCTGGGGTAGAAAACCCCCCGGGGTGGGTTTGGGGGGGGGAGAAGCCAGAAGCTCTCTTCAGGGGAGCGAAGGAGAGTGTCCTGCCCCTTCTGGCCTTCCCGGCTCAGGCAGACACCCTGGGACGTGTCTATCCAGGAAGACCGCGAGAGCCCTGCTCGTTCCCTGTGACCCGTGGGTGTTGGACGTGAGTCCCCAAAGTCCCCATTTGCCTCCCAAAGCAGGGGGCATCAGAGGAGCTGAGAGGATCAGGACAAGGAGGCCCCGGAGAGGCACGAGCAAGGCCCACCGTCAGAAGCAGTGGATGTGGGCACACACCTGCAGGCCAGAGGGGCCAAGGACAGCACCAGTGGTGACAGGAAGGCAGAGTCGGAAGCTCAGAGACAAGTGAGTCGGGACACCTGAGGCCAGTGAAATGGGTCAGAGGACACACGCAGACAGCAGCAACTCTGGCTGTCACCCTTAGAACATGCGCTGTCTCAGGAAGGGAAGATGGGGCGGCAGGTGGAAAGAACCCCTAAAACAGCATCTCCTCAGAAGAGACCATAGTAACCCCAAAGAGACAGAGTCTCCTTTCATTGATAGAATCAAGTTTGTTTGTTTTCCTTTCTTCAGCAGGATGGTAAGACCTATCAAGAAGTTGGGGTCACTTAGAAAAAAGTAACATTTATTTCTATACCTGTTTGGTACATCTCTTTGTAGCAGGTGCCAATTTTTTCCTGCTACGGAAGGCCACTCTGGCTGCAGTGTGGGGACTGGACTCCGGGGACTACCCTGGAAGCTAGGCTGTCAACATTGTCCTTGTAGGAGGCCTAGCCCAGGGTGTGGGCCGTGGAGAGGCTGTGGGGGACCGGGGGGCGAGCAGTGGGTCTCAACCCTGACAGCGGCATTGTCTGGAGAGCTCTTAAATACCCTGATGCTCAGGCCACAGCCTGGTCTCATTCAGTCAGAATCTCTGGAGGTGCGACCCAGGCATCTGTATTTTTTTTAAAGATTTTATTTATTTATTTGACACACAGAGAGAGATAGTGAGAGAGAGCACAAGCAGGGGGAGCGGCAGGCAGAGGGAGAGGGAGAAGCAGGCTCCTGGCTGAGCAGGGAGCCCGATGCAGGGCTCAATCCCAGGACCCTGGGATCAGGACCTGAGCTGAAGGCAGACGTTTAACCGACTGAGCCACCCAGGTGCCCCTAGGCATCTGTATTTTTAAAGACCCTCAGATGACATTAATGTGCCCCCAAAGCTGAGAAAGTTAGAATTTTGAGAGCAGAGTTTCTCACACTTGAACATTCACACGAATTCACCTGGGGATGCTGTTTAAATGCAGATTTTAGTCCGTAGGTCTGGGTTGGGACTGAGAGTCTGATGCCGATGCTACTGGTCCCTGGACCACACTTTGAGTAGCAAGTATCTGGAGATCATATTGAGGAGCTAGAATCAGCAGGACTTGATGAGGTCTGGATGTGGAGGAGATCGGGGGGTTCCAGGCAGATTTCCAGGTTTCTGGCATAAGCAGCTGGGAGGATGTGGGGCTTTGACCCTAGCCTTGGATGATGCTGAGCAGGCATGAGGTTTGGGGTGGGGTGGTGGACGAGCCCATCTAGGTCCCATTGAGCAGAGCCGTCTATTGGCCTGGAGCTCGGAAGGCAGTATGAATTTGAGATCCAGATTCGGGAGTCATGAATACATTACTAACATCAGGCTTTGCCCACTCGGTTCCTTCATTTGGGATGGCCTTCCTGGTTTACACACCCTTCTACTCATCCTCCAAGGCCCAGCTTTATTCAGTACACCTGCCCCTTCCACTGCTTTTCCCAGTGACCCCAGAGTTTTTATCAGATGCCTCCCTCTTGTACGCCACTCCAGTTCTTCCTGGCCCCACCACCCTTGGACAGTGTCTCCTTCCAGCTTTCCCTGGGCCCAACAGGCTTCTCCCAGGTACAGCTTCCTGCCCACGCTGCAACTTCCTGTGACTCTGCCTTTCACTGGGCACACTTGTGCCTGCCCCCAGGTGTGCACAACCCCAGAGGGCAGGGGGTGGGGCAGGGGGTGGTCCCTTGCTCTGTGGATGTACCTTTGACCAGTGGTAGAGAAGAGCCAGTGGATACATTTTCTGCTTTTCTCCCCACCACTCAACCCTGAGGGATACCCCAAGATGAGGTTTCTACAGCTTTTCCGGGTGCAGGTCACAGAGCCTGAAATCAGTGACTCTTCCCTCCCTGCTCCCTTCTTCTTCTAACCCCAGGTGTCTGAGTCAGGGTTCGTTCTCCAGAGAAATAGATTCAGGAGGAGATGATATCTACATTGACAGTTGATATCCATATACACATTTACACATCTAGGATGAGTTTGATTGATTGGTTGGTTGGTTGGTTGATTGAGTTTAGGTAGGGGGCAGAGGGAGAGGGAGAAAGAATCTTAAGTAGGCCCCATGCCCAGTGTGGAGCCCCAAGCCGGGATCTCACAACCCTGAGATCATGACCTGAGTGGAAATCAAGAGTCGGATGCTTAACCGACAGAGCCACCTAGGCTCCCCTCAAGGATGAGATTTATTATAAGGATTTGGATATGGAGGGCTCCACGATTATGGAGGCTGAGAAGTCCCTCAGTTGGTGGTCTAATTTCAGCCCAGGTCCGAGGGCCTGAGAACCAGGAGGGCTGGTGGTGTGAGTCCCAGATCAAGAGCAGAAGAAGGCCAACCTGTTAGCTCAAGCAGTCGGGTAGAGAGGGAGAAAATTCAACTTCCTTTGCCTTTTTGTTCTGTTGAGGGCCTCAGTGGATTGGATGATGTCCATTCACACTGGGGAAGGCCATCTGCTTTACTCAGTCCACCAACCCAAACGTTCATGTCTTCTGGAAGCACCCTCACAGACACCGCCAGAAGGGTTTAACCAGCTATCAGGGCATCCGTGACCCAGTTAAACTGGCATATAAAATGAGCCACCTAGCTGGGATTCTACCCCCTGACAAAGTGATAACACATGAGCCCTCTGCTTCAGGCTCTGCTTTCAGAGGGCGGGTGGGAATGGGGCTGGGCGAGGAGAGAATTTCTTCCTCCACAGTGCTCCCATAAGTCTTGGCTTTTACTTCTCCTACAGTCCAAATTAAATTCACAGTAGCATTACAGCGAGTGCCTTACGTCCGCGTCCTCCGACTCACCAACTGTGGGAGGTCGCAGGGCACACACGTTGAACACGTTACTTAAAGAAGTACTTCCTAGCATGAGAGACCTAGGTGGCTCAGGGGACAACTCGGGTATTCTGTGAATGGGCATTTAATATCAGCACAGGAAGAAAGCTATTCCTTTTACTCCCCAACTTCATTAAGTTTTAAGTGCCATAGCCCCCACGTATTTCAAGGGTCCTATTTTGGTCTGTTTTGACATATGTACAACATCACGAAACCATCACTGTAATGGGGATAAGACACATTGCCTTCTTATTCCAACACCACTGATCTGCATCTGTCACTAGAAATTGTTTGCACTTCCTAGAGTTTTATATGGGGTCACATGGCATGTTTCCTTTCTCATCTGACTTCTTTGGCTTCGTGATTTTGATTCATGGTGTTGCTGCCTGTATCAACAGTGTATTCCTTTCCATTGTGAACAGCAGTCACTCGTATGGATAAATCACACATTGTTTGTCCATTCGTCTGTTGATAGACATTTGGGTCGGTCTCGGTTTTTAGCTATTCCAAATAAAGCTGCTATGAACATTCACATCCAACTTAAAAAAATTTTTTTTTATTAACATATAATGTATTATTTGTTTCAGGGGTACAGGTCTGTGATTCATCAGTCTTACACAATTCACAGCGTTCACCATAGCACATACCCTCCCCGATGTCTATCACCCAGCCACCCCATCCCTCCCACCCCGCTCCACTCCAGCAACCCTCGGTTTGTTTCCTGAGACTAAGAGCCTCTTATGGTTTGTCTCCCTCTCTGGTTTTGTCTTGTTTCATTTTCCCCTTCCTTCCCCTATGATCCTCTGTCTTGTTTCTCAAATTCCTCATATCAGTGAGATCATATGATACTTGTCTTTCTCTGATTGACTTATTTCGCTTAGCATAATACCCTCTAGTTCCATCCATGTCATTGCAAATGGCACGATTTCATTTTATGATGGCTGCATAATATTCCATTGTGTGTGTGTGTGTGTGTATATATATATATATATATACACTTCTTCTATATATATATATATATATATATACCACATCTTTTTTATCCATTCATCTGTTGGTGGACATCAGGCTCTTTCCATATTGTGGCTATTGTGGACATTGCTGCTATAAACATCGGGGTGCACATGCCCCTTTGGATCACTACATTTGTATCTTTGGGGTAAATACCCAGTAGTGCAATTGCTGGTCATAGGGTAGCTCTATTTTCAACTTTTTGAGGAACCTCCATACTGTTTTCCAGAGTGGCTGCACCAGCTCGCATTCCCACCAACAGTGTAGGAGGGTTTCCCTTTCTCCGCCAACATCTGTCGTTTCCTGACTTGTTAATTTTAGCCATTCTGACTGGTGTGAGGTGGTATCTCATTGAGGTTTTGATTTTTATTTCCCTGCGTATCCAAGTTTTTGTGAACACATATATTTCCCTTTCTTTGGGTAAGTACTTCGGGAGGGAATGGCTAGGTCAAATGATAGGTATATGCTTAATTAACTGAAAACTGCCAAGCTCTTTTCCCAAGTGGTTATACTATTTTTCATTCCCGCTGGCAGCTCATGAGAGTTTTTTCTTCACCAATACTTGGTATGGTCAGTCTTCCTAATTTTAGCCATTCTAACTGATGCCAATGGTATCAGTGTGGTTTTAATGATCTCTTCTCAGGTCATTAATTATTTTGAACATTTTTCATGTGCTTATGTGCCATCCATATATCTTCTTTGGTGAAGTGTCTGTTCAAATCTTTTGCCCATTTCTTTTTTATTGGGTTGCTTGTTCTCTTATTATTTTTAAAAATTCTTTATATTTTCCAGATGCAAGTCTCTGAACAGATACGTGATTTGCAAATGGCTTCTCTCAGTCTGTGCCTTAACAGAGTCTTTCAAAAAGCATAAGTTCTTAGTTTTGATACAATTCAATTCGTCCATCTCTTCTTTTATAGATAGCATTTTGGGTGCTGAATCCAAGAAATCTTGCCCTACCCCCAGATCACAAAGATTTCCTCCTATCTTTTCTTCTAGAACTTTTATGTTTTTATGTGTTATATTTAGGTGTATGATCCATTTTTATTTCATTTTTATATGGTGCAAGATACAGCTCATGGGAGAAAGCATTCAATCTTTCACCATTAAGTACTCCATTAGCTCTAGATTGTTCATAGATGCCTTTTATCAGGTTCAGAGTCTTCATATTTTCATGGCTCTTAGTATGTTGATAATTTTGGATTGCACTCTGGGCATAGTGACATTATGCCATGTAGATTCTGGATTGTTGCTGTCTTTGGAGAACACTGAGGTTTTTCTATGAGCACCCAGATAACCTGGCTGGGTTCAGACTGAAAGTTCTGCTTGGCTCCCATGGGCAGTGGTTCGGGTCCCAGCTGAGTTTTCTGAGCCTTGGTCACATTCGTTCAGACCTGTCCAAGGTTCCTGCAGCTCCTGGTTAGATTTTCTCCATCGTTCAGGTCTCCACTCAGTCCTCTAGGCCCTAGACTGTTCTGAGCGCGCTTTGAGGCACACAAGGCAAAAATCAACCTCCTTGCCTTGGAGATGAGGCCTTCGGGGCCCAGAGTCACTTAGGTGCACAGAGGCAAAGGCCAAAGTAGGGTGCTCCTTCCTCGACACTGAGAGCCAAGGGAGGCCTAGATCAGCAATGCTGGAGGTGGGAGGCCACCCCTGCATCTTTGCGCCATACAGTGGAGATGGGAGGCCAAGGGCTGGCCTCCCCAGCCGCACCCTGGCTCTGGCTGAGGTCTTCTAGCTCCTGGCCCACCCCCTTCTCCCCCCACCCAGATGACAAGCACTCTGACTCAGATTGCCTGTCCTCATCCCTCCATCCCACGGCCCAAGAGAATGTGGCAGGGGGTGGAGGAAGGTAAGGAGAAGTACAAGAAGGGGTTGACTCCATCTCTCTGGGCGTCTCTGGGACTCACCATGAAGTCAGCAGAATCCCAGCTGTTGATGTCAGGGAATAATAGTAATAACAACGCATGCATGCTAACTGAGTACTTGCTGGGCGCCAGGCACAGTGTAAAGTACATTGCATACATACCTTTGTTGACTCCTGTTAACAACCCCATGAGACAGAGGCTGAGATGACACCCATTTCACAGGTGAAGAGACTGAGGCTCTGAAAAGTGAACTCTCTTGCCCAAGGTCACACAGCGGGTAAATGGTAGGGCCCCTGAGAGAGGGGAACCTCAGAGTTGGATCCGTCTTTCTCTAACCCGGTTGCTCCAACAATGGAACCAGTCCCCCAGATGCTCTGTGTACTCCCTAGAGATCCCCTATCCTCCTAATACCACCTGTAGGTGCAGAGCCCGCCCATGGGATGTGCAGAGGAATGAGCTGACCCCAGCCCCCAACCATAAAGAGAAGAAGAGGGCAGATTCCCAGGGGCCCTCAGGCTGAGCAGGCTCCTGCCTCCAACCAGGAATTAACTCAAAGGGAGAAGGGGGCCGTCTCTGGATGCAGAGAGGCTGGGCTGATTGTTTTCTGTTCTTCATTAAGTAACAAAGGGGAAAACCAACTGGACATGGTGTGTGAGCTTCCCCACCAGCACCACTCTGGACTTCTGGAACATCTTTATCCACTTACCGGGGATCCAGGAAATTCTCCTCCAAGCCAGTTTTATTGGAGATTTTGGAAGCAAAGCTCACAGCCTCCCAATCAATAACAGATGAACACTACTCACATCACATTTTTTCGGGAGGACGTTTGGCCCAGGCTTGTCCCATCTGAAGGGCCTGGCCTTGGACATTCCCATTTGATCGGACATTGCTGGGAAATGAGGTCCAGGACAATTCTAGAAACCAGAGTCATCGGCATGTGGGTGCGGCGGGCATGGGGGTCGTGATCCGGGCCAGACCTGGGGAAGCCCTGTGTCTTGCTAGAGTTGGGGTCTGGCCCACACTGCCCCCCCTTGCTTCTCTTCTCCCCCACCTCCACCCTGGCTTGTCTTCCACATGTGTTCAGCTCAGGCATTGAATCCGCAGGCCATAAAGAATCAATCAAATCCAGTCCTGGCTCAGCCAGGGCCTCGGCGCCAAAGTGCTGATGGAGGAAGGGTAGGCAGCTGGGGGTGACGGCACGCCCCGGCTGTGCAGAAGCAATTTCGGCAGAACTCTTCTCCCCACCCCACCCTCCATCTCACACATACATGACGCTAGAGAAGATGGTCCAAGAGCGGGGACCAGGACCATCTCTTGGGCCTCCGTATCCCCCACCCCCTGGCCCCATAGCTGGAAGGCGGGGCTGGGGAGAGGGGAGGGGGCCAGGGGATGGTAACATTCTCACCAACGGACCATCTACAGAACAAGAAAGGAACCACTTAGAATGGGAAGCAGGGTCCCCAGTTCCATCTCCCTCGTCTCATTGCTGGCTGAGCACCTGCTGTATGCCCCACGGGGAAGGAGAGGTGAGCAAGGTAAAGGCAGGCCCTGCAGCTCTTCAACATTACAACTATCTCAAGAGAGACAAAGAAACCAAGAAAAACGATCTACATTTGGGGATCCCGCAAAGGATAATGGCTCGTCCCTCGTGCTATTTGGGAGATTCTCTCACTCCCCCCGGCCAGGTCATCTGGCTCCTTCGCTGAAGAAACTGCTAAATATTTTGGTCCTGCTATAGTCGTGTCCATCCTCAGGCAGATATTTATTGTACCAACTAGATTCAGGGCCCTGAGCAGACATATTCTCTGGAGACAGGAGGCAGGACACTGATCAGAGAACCCAGTGGTGGAAATCACATGCCAGAGGTTCTAGGAACACTTTGGTCCACAGAGAAGGTGCCCCGTGCGGCAGGATGGAACTATCCCAGGTCCACAAGGCACAAGTTCTGGGTCAAGCCTGGTTCTGCTGGTGAATCACAATGTGACTTTGGGCCAATCTTTGTCCCCCGGTGGACCTCAGTTTCCCCATCTGTAAAATGGGATGGTGCGTAGGTGAATGTTTCTGCAAGTGTAGTCTGCGGACCACTTGGCTTCAGAATCATCTTGGGCTGGGGACTTGGTGAAAATGCAGATTCCTGGGCCCAATGTAGACCCCTGGCAATGGTTCTCAGACGGTGGACCTGGAAATCTGCATTTGGAACACACTCACCTTGGGGACTCTGATATCCTGAAGTTTGCGCAAGCTTGTCAACTCGGATTCTGCTCTAAAGGAGTAGGCTGAGGGGGACTCAGGCAGTCAGGGGTGACTTCATGAAGGTAGATATAAGCTGAGCCTGAAAGCATGATAATAGTAAGGATCATCATTGCCGTTGCTTAGCAAATGACTTCACCAGGCCCTGTGCTAAGTGCTTTTATGTACGTTACGTTATTTAACCATTGCGACAGCCCTGCGACATAAGACTTCTTATCCCCCTCTCATGGTGAGGAAACTCAAGCTCATCCAAAGGCTAAGTGACTTGCCCCCCTAAGATGCTCAGACCCCTGTGAGACAGACTGCAAAATCCTCCCTAACAAAGTACCACAGGCTGGGTCCTCCTGCAACCACGTGCTATAGAGGAGGCCTTTCAGGAGCAGAAGGTGTAGGCATCTGAGCCTCGGAGAGCAATAATGAAGTGTTTCCCAAAATGCTTCATTCGTTCATGTATTCACTCAATCCCTCATTCACTCACTCATTTGTTTTCTTGCTCCTTTATTAATTAGTCCACATCCTTACTTATTCATTTGTTTAATCACTCTTGCTGTTTGTAGCAGACTTTATTTCTGGACTGTGTTAGGACTCTTTCGTTACAAGTGGCAGAAAAACAACTCAAACTGGCTCAAGTAGAAAAGAAATTCACTAATACCTGTACCTGAAATGTCCAAAGGCAAAGATATCTACAGCTTCAGTCATGAGTGGATCCAGGTGCTTGGACATTATTGTCAGGAATTCTCCCTACCTGCTTTGGCTCTGCTTTCCTCCGTGTGGGCTGTCGGCTTCACTCTCAGACAGGTTGTTTATTTGTTTGTTTGTTTCTCCGCTTGTAAAGTTGCCCACCAGCAGCTGCAGGCTTATGTCCTGTCCACCTAAGTCACTCCAGGTGAAAGAAGATGCCTCTTTCCCAAGAGCTCAGTAAAAATCACAGAGAGGTCTCTTATTGGCCCAGCCTGGATCACATGCCCACCATGAACCAATCACTGTGCTTGGAGGAGTTAGGGTTCTGATTGGCCAGGCGGCTGATAGCATCAACCTCAGCAAATTGCATAGACTGAGCTTGGAGGAGGGCTAGTTTCCCCAAGGGAACTTGGGATGCTATTGCCAGAAGAGAAAGTGGATGCTGGGTGGGCAAAAATCAAGAGGTGTCTTCTACCTAAGGGTGAAAGGTTTGCATTGTCCTGGGCTTCTCCCACCCAGTTCCAATTTGACTCCTGGCACATCCACCAATTTCTTCCTGGTTTCATGATGGATTTGGGGGAAACAGCCCCTTCTGGTGTGTGGAAATGCCACAGATGTCCTTCTGTGGCTGAGGTAATGATATAGACCGCCACTACTTCCTGTGTATTCATTACCTGCCTGGCTCCTTTAATTCCATCAGCAGACCTCCCTCCAGTCCCTCCAAGGTGGGCAGGGGGGAGTGCTGTTCTCATTTCACACTCGTGGAACCTGAAGATCAGAAGAGTGAGGGACTTTCCTCTATTGGGATGGCTAACTTTATGCGTCAACTTGACTAGGCTAAGGGATGCCCAGATAGCTGGTAAAACATTATTTCTTGGTGTGTCTGTGAGGGGGTTTCTGAAAGAGATTAACATTTGAATCAGTAGGCTGGATAAAGAAGATCCCCCTTGCCAACATGAGTGGGCTTCATCCAAGCCTCTGAGGGCCGGAACAGGACAAAAAGTCAGAGGTAGGGTGAATTGGCTCTCTCTTCCTGAGCTGGAACCTCCGTCTTCCCCTGCCCTTAAACATCAGTGCTCCTGCTGCTTGGCCTTTCGGACTCAGACCTGTGTCTACACCATTGGCTTCACTGATTTCGGGCCTGCGGACTCAGACTGAATCATATCACCACCTTTTCCTTCCCTGGGTCTCCACCCTGCAGAGGGCAGATGGCAGGGCTTCTCCGCTGCCATAATCCTACGAACCAATTCCTATAATAAATCTCCTTTTATAGATCTCTGTATGTCTGATTGGTCCTGCTTCTTTGGAGAACCCTGATTAATGCAGCTACAGCAACAGCTACCAAGTTACGGAGCTTGGGTTTCAATCCAAGTCTGTGTGATGTGAGTCCATGCTGTCCACCTCTCTGTGTAGTGAAGGTGAATTCCTAGCCACCGGTGATGTTTGGTTCTGTTTGGGGTGGGAGAATGGGGAGCAGGCAGAGTGGCCAACTTGGAACCGGGCAGGAAGAAGTATCTATAGTTCCTGAGGTTTTCCGAGATCCACTCCGACTGAACAAGGTCCTGATGTCTGTTGCTCTGGCCACACGGATGCAGGCCACATGGGGACAGGGCTTAGGCAGGGCATACCCTGCAGGATGCATCTCAAGCATCCCGGGTTGTAGGGTAACCGAGGTCACCAGGCAGCCGGGGAGGGACGGGAGCCACATGTTTGCAGAGCATCCATTGTGTTCCTAGAACTGTACCGGGCTGAGCGGGATACCAAGAAGCATAACTGTCGGATGCACTGTGGGCAGAGATTCTTAGGATGTTAGCACAGCACGTGGCCCCCAGAGGCCACCTCCTTCAGGCCTGGCAAACTGTCAGGGCTGGGCAAGTGACATTCCTGAGTACGGCTGGAGGGGCATGAGGTCCGGTATGGGTGGGGCGTCCTGGGGAACACAGACCCTTCTCTAAAAGAGTTGGCCACCACCCAGCAGTGGCCATGTGGAAGCATAGACTCCATGCTGCTACACCTTTTGCTTTTTTTAGAGAGAACCTAAAAATCAGTGTTTGTGTGAACACCTCCAGTCTTGAAAAAAAAAAAAAAAAAGCTTGAATTTGTAAAGGACACTATGTAAGCTAAACCAAAATGTCTGCAGGTTTTGTGACTCCCCTCGCTTTACCGTTGGGGATACTGAGGCTCAGAAAGGGGAGGTAATGTGCCCCATGTCACACAGCCAGAATGAGGACCAGCTCTTCCACCTTCCAGGCCTGTGGTCTGAGCCTGGGCCACCGTGTCCCTTACATATGTATGTCAAACATATGGCAATTTACATATCACGTTAGCACTCCGTGTCTCTGTCTTTACCTTGCCCCAGGAGGAGATAGAATGGGGAGGATTACTTCTGCTTTGCCCATGAGGAAGCAGAGGCGCAGAAGAGCCCAACATCATGCCCAGATCACACAGCCAGAGAAAAGACTGCAGGCATCTGGCTCCCAGGGCTTTGTCTGCTGCCCTGGTTGGTGCTAAATCTTGTGGTTTGGGTTTCAGCCTGAGTCAAGCTTTCCAGAAGCCTGAAGCCTATCCGGAGAGAGAGAATAGGGTCAGGAGACAAGACTCAAATTAAATATGCTCAGTGGAGCCCAAATGTGTGAGACAGAAAAGGGAGGGGAATGCAACAACTGCCTTGGGTCAGGCACAGGGGTCAGCGCTTCATGTGAATCATCCAGGAAGTTTGCACAAATACTCTCACGAGAGAGGTATTCTTATTTTACTGATGAGGAAACTAAGGCACAGAGAGGCGAAGAGATTCATCCAAGGTCGTACCTCATTGGTGATAGAGCTGGAATTTGTACCCAGGTGTTCTGGACCCAGAGAGCCCCTGTTCCACAAGTATTACTGGAAGTGGGCCATTGGTTGTCACCATCAGGGAGGATGCACAGATGGAAGAACCTGGAATATTCCATTGGATCATCCCAATGGTGGCTCAACATGAGCAAATGTTTGGAGGCAGGAATATGCAGGTTGATTAAAGATCATCAAGGAAGCCGACCAGCCAAGGATGACAGAGCTTGAAGAAGACTCTGACACCACGAGACACAAGTCCTTCTATGTCAAGAGAACACTGATACCCAGAGAGATCTAGGCCCAAAGCCACACAGCACCTTGGTGGGAGAACCAGGGCCAGGACCCAAGTAGCTCATCTCCCAACTTCTTTGTCTGCTACCTTAAACTTTTCTCCCACAGTGCCCTGCTGTGTTTGAATTTTCATTTATGGTACTTTCCCAAGGCAGGACCCATAAGTGTCAGAATCCCGCCTGTCTCACCTCTCTACTGCTTCTTGATAAATCTTCCCAAAACTTGGTGGCTTGAAACAACAGTTTTATGGGCTCTCACGAGCCTGGGGATTGACTGGGCTTCTGCTCCACATGGTACTAGCAAGAGCTGCGGTCATCTGGGGGCTCAACTGGGCTGAATATCCAAGCTGGTACACTCACATGGCTGATGGTTGATGCTGGTGGTAGGCTGGGGCTTAGCGGAAACTGTGGAACACAGAGCCAACCTGTGCCCCCCTCAGGCCCTCCCCATGTGAGAACACAGCATGGTAGTTGGGTTCTGTGATATTTGATATAATAATAAATACATATTTTGGTCTTTGTTCCTGGCTCTTAGCCAGAGCTCCTGAAACCCTTATAATTTCCTAAATGGTAAGAGTGGTAGGAGCATCTTTTGTTATATTTGGTTTTTGTCCCTAGCTCCTAAAACATCTTTTGTTATTTATAACAATCCCTTTTCAACCATGCTTGGTTTTATGTTAATGAGGTAAATTTGGGGAAATCCCTAAGGCTTGGTGGGGGGGTAGGGGTAGGGTAACTAGTTGTCAGGGAAACCATCCATGGTGATTAGAAGGTTGGAACTTTGCCCCCTCCCTCACGGAGATGGGCTGGGGGTTGAGTCAATCACTAATGGCCGATGATTTAACCAATCATGTCTATGAAATGAAGCCTCCATAAAAACCCTAAGGGAAGCTTTGCGGAGTTTCCAGGTTGATGAACACATGGAGGTGCTGGGAGGGTGGTATGCCTGGAGGGGCCATGGGAGCTCCGTGCCCCTTCCTTAGGCCTTGTACCTCCTCATCTGGCTGTTCGTCTGTTAACCTTTGTAATGTCCTTTATAATAAGCCAATAACTGTAAATCAACTTTTCCCTGAGTTTTGTGAGCTGTTACAGCAAATGACTGAAGCTGGGGAGGGGTTGTGGGGAGCTCCGCTGTATAGCTGGTTGGTCAGAAGTATAGTGAGTACCTGAGACTTGTGACCCGCTTCGGAAGCCGGGGCAGCCTCTAGGGGCTGAGCCCTTCACATGTGGGGTCTGGGTTAACACTGGGAAGTTAGTGTCAGAATCGACACCCAGTTGCTGTTCACCGAAAAGTGGAGAATTGCTTGATGTGGAAAAAAACCTACACATCTGATGTCAGAAATGTTTCGTGGGTAGAGGAAATAGGAAATGTGATTTCCTTTAGGTTCCAGGAGGGCGTCCCAAGAGTTGGCGTGGGAAGAGACCCGGGTGAAACCTACCAGACCTCTGACCCAGCCTCAGGTGTTACAGGCATGACTTCTGCAGCCCTCTGTGGGACAAAAACAAGTCACAAGTCAACCCAGCTTCATGGGGAGGGGACTGTGTAGGGTGCGAACATTGGGAGAGGTAGTTTGTCTTTGGAGACCAGCTGCAGCACTATTACTCCGGATGCCCCGTCGGACTCTCCCAACCAAGCTTCAAGGACTCTCTGCTCCTCACTTTGTGCTCTGTTGACCAGCGATTCTGTCCAGCTATTCCAGGTGCTTTGCCTATTCCAGGGCACTAATGTCTAGTACAGTGCTGGGCATCTCATAGGTACTTACTAAATATTTGCAGAAGGAAGGTGGGGGAGGGAGGAGAAGAGGGAGGACAGCAGGGGGTGTGTAGAACCCATCACCTAGCTTCCTCCCCAAACCTCCAACACATCAAACTCTTTCCTACTTTAGGCCTTGGTACTGGCTGTTGTCTTTGCCTGGAATCTTCTTTTCCCCAAACTTGCCATGGCTAGGTCTGTCTTGTCCAGCTCTCAGTTCAAAAGGACAGAGAGGCCCCCTCTGGTCACCCAATGTCATCACCATCCCTGGCCACTCTCTTATTACCCTGAACTATTTGCTTCTGAGCACTTCTCACCATCTAAAATGATCTTATTCCTTTAATTATGTAAGTGTTCATTATCTGTTTTCCTGTCTCCCTCCCTGTAGATCAGGGTTTCTCAACCTTGGCACTACTGACATTTTGGGCTGGATAATTCTTTGTTGTTTTTGGAGAGGGGTGCATCCCGTGCATTATAGAATGTTTAGCAACATCCCTGGTCTCTATGCACTAGATGCCAACAGCATCTCCTGCACATTGTGATAACCAAAATATCTCTAGACATTGCCAAGTGTCCTGGGGCAGGTGTGTGTGTGTGTGTGTGTGCACGCACACGTCTGATTGAGAACCACTATTCTAGACCATTAGTCTCATGCTTAAGCATGCATCAGAATCACCCGGAAGACCTAGTGCAGATTGCTGGGTCCCACCCCAGGGCTTCTGATTCATTAGGGCTGGGGTGGGACTGAGAATTTCCATTTCTCACAAGTTCCCACGTGGGAACCGCACTTTGAGAAGCACCGGTCTGAAAGTTCCATAAAGGGTGGGGAGACTGTCTGTCTTGTGTCCTAAGTGCCTATAACATTGGCTGCACATGCGTGGGCTCTCGTAAATACCTATTGAATAAACCATTTTTAAATTTCAGCAGCGAAGAGACCACTCCAGGGGGTTTACAATGAAAAGGCATCTGGCGGGGGATGGGGAGGAGTGAGAGAGAGAGTCCTTTAAATTCCTAATGGCCCTGCTGTTGTAGGAGTCCTCACTGCCAGGAGCAGGCTAGAGGTGACTAACAGGACTCCAGGAGCCACTGCAAGTTCATGGGCCGATTGATTGGCTTTGACCTAGATGGCCTTAGGTCTTGGCCATCCATCTTGGATTTCTACTGTAGTTCTCTCTGATCCATTTCTCCTTTTCCTTGAGGGGTTATTTGCTATGGGAGCAGTGGGCAGCAGGATTACGGTGAGGCATGCTCCCTTCCTCCAGGTCCCTGCTTTATGGGCGGGAGGATCCAGCAGGGGATTCAGAAGGTGATGGCTCCCTCAGGAGGGAATGGATTCCTCAAACAGCTATAAGAATATCAGTGAGGACCAACCAGAGCTGGCACTGAGGGAGCTCCGAGTAAAGGCAGGTGAACACAGAACTTTGTTTGCACCTCGCCATGGCTCTCTGAGGTAGGTGCATGTCAGTGTCCCTGGCTTACAGGAAACTGGAAGCTCTGACAGGTGACATCGCTCAACTAAATTTGCATAGACTCGTAGGAGAGGTGAAGCTGGGATAAAAACCTAGGTCTTTCTGACTAGAGCCTTGTTCTTACCTGTAGTACACCAGTTTCTCAAACTGTTTTGGCAGATGCTAAAATGTGTCATGTGGGGTGGGATTGATGGCCTCCCTGCGGCTCCTGGATCCTACTGGGCATGCTCAGGCCTCAGGGTCTTAGCACTTGCAGTTCCCTCTGCCTGGAATGCTCTCTGCCTGATGGGCTTCCTCACCTCCCATAAGTCTCAGGTCAAATGTCACCTTCTCAATGACTCAATGAGGGTTCCGTCACCCCCACACTTAAAATTGCCAACCACCCCCCTACTTCAGCGCTCCAACCCTTGCCTGCTTTCTTGTCCTCCACTGCGCTTGTCCCCATCTGGCGAACTCTATGTTTTCCTTATTACATTTATTGTCTGCCTCCCCCCTCTGGACTGTCAACCCCATGGGGGCAGGAGCCTGGGTTTGTTTTGTTCACTGCTGTATCCCCAACATGTGGGACGGTCCTGGTGGGTATTCGCAATGCCTTGAGCATTTGTTGAAAGAAGGACAAGAGGGAGGGAAGGAGGGAGAGGGAGAAAACAACATGGAAATTCTCAATTAAAAGTCAACATGGGGGTGCGTGGGTGGCTCAGTTGGTTAAGCGACTGCCTTCGGCTCAGGTCATGATCCTGGAGTCCCGGGATCGAGTCCCGCATCGGGCTCCCTGCTCAGCAGGGAGTCTGCTTCTCCCTCTGACCCTCCTCCCTCTCATGCTCTCTGTCTCTCATTCTCTCTCTCTCAAATAAATAAATAAAATCTTAAAAAAAAAAAAGTCAACATGGGCTCCATGCTGGGCATGGAGCCTACTTGAAAAAAAAGGTCAACAAATACTCCTGGCTGCAGAACTTCTCCAAGCCTTTGTCACACGGATGTATATACTATCAATTTAAAGAAAGAGCTAGAACTTTTGGCATTTCTCAAACTTACTTGATAATAGTGCACTTCATGGTAGGGCTGTAGTTAACTTTGGCTGTCCCAAGGCATGGTCTTTGATCGCCCCCATCCTCTCCAACTGTCTCTTCTCACCCTTGTCCCGCTTCCTGCATAAAGTGCACGCCTAGACATCAGAGGACACGCATCCCTACCTGCACACTCGCTTGCTGGCTACAGTGGAGATCTGCCTCCAGGACAACACTGGCCTTGCTCCTGGAGGTGCCCTCCTGCCTGATTGTTAAAGAGAATGGCCAGCTCACCTTTGAAAGGGGCCACTCACTGGGCAAAACCAGGGTGGCCTGAGCTTGGGACAACAAAACAGGGCAGACAGTGAATCCATTACAAGAAGCAGTTGGGAGGTAGGGGGCTGTGAGGACTTGGCTTTTCTGCACTACAAAGACGACAGGGAGCCAGGTCACCCTGGGACAGAAGTTTCCATGTCTTTCTATCTGCAGTCAGAGCCAACAGCCCCGGGAGCCGAAGGACTTCAGAAATCAAGGGCATCTCACCCATCCAACCTTTGAATTCCTGCTACCCAGCTGGACCTTCAAGGCAGCCAGACCAGCCTTGGAGACTTCGTACTTTACTTTGCCTGCAAAGCCATCGTTCCATGGGACTCCATCATTTAAAGAGAAACAGTGTCCACAGGAGACACTTTGGAATCAACAGGCCTTGGTTCAAATTCTGGCTCAGGCAATGACTGCCGAGTGACCTCGGGCAAGTCACTCTACCGCTCCGAGCCTCGATTCCCTCCTCTATAAAATGGAGTCATCACCCCTGACTTACTCTCTTCCCCTTCATTCTCCCGACAGTCAAGGCAGATCCCTTCATTTGCTCACCCACTCTATACATACTGTCTAGGGCTCTTCCGACCCGCGATGGTCATCCCTGGGTTCTGGCATCCCTCACGCTCCCACACGTGGTCCAGAGGAAGCAGAGCAGACTAAGCATGTGGGCGGCCGGTTCTCCCATGCTGCTAGGATCCTGCTGCATCGCACACAGTGGCCTTGGGGGCAACATTTTCCTCTCTCCGATAACCTTTTGCTTCTCCTGACTTCCAAAGAAATAAAACAAAAGTCTCAAGAGAGGCACTTCTACTATTGTGTGTATATCCTACTATATATATTAGTCCTACTATGTGTGTGTGTGTGCGTGTGTGTGTGTGTACACACATACATATATACATACATATGTTATGATTTTCCAAATGCTTATAATGTGCAGAGCTTTGCACAAAGCAAATTAAATATAGCGTATTCTTTCATCCTTCCGATGACCTTAAGATGTATGTACCATGATCATGCCCCCTTTCTAGATGGGGAAGCTGGAGCTCAGAGAGATCAAGAAGCTTGCCCGAGGTCACACAGCTGCCAAGTGGCAGAGGCCCCCACAGGCAGACAAGGGCAGGTGGGGCAGAGCTCCCTGGGTGGGCAGAGCTGAGAACAAGTTGCAGAGACATGGTGACTTGGGCCTGGCGTCTATTTAAAGCATGTGGCAAGGCGGGTGGGTACATACCATCTGTAAGTACCGCAGAATGAAGACAAGCGGATAAACATGAAGAAGGGAATAAGAAGGAGCTCCACACCCACCCACCATCCGGAAATGATCTGAGTGTAAGTGCTGGTGACTTTGTTTTCACTCCACTTCCATTGACTTCTAGAATTCATACCTCTCACTTCAAATCTTCTCCCACGTCTTCCGTTATGTCCCAAAAAATTCCTGAGAGGGGACTTTTGCTTCTTAGTACTTTTTAGGGCCTTTGTGAAAAGTCCTAAGTATTTGGCCACCATGACCAGCATTGGAGGCCGGCATTCTGCCCAGGCATCTAGACCTCTCGACTTGCCTTCAGGGGGAGCAGCCAACCTTCATCTGGAGAATCCACGGAGATCCAGCGGCCCTGAGGTCTTTCTTCCACAACACCTGCAGAATGTGGATACTTCGTTTCAAAAGCAAAAGGCAAGGTATGGCATGAATAGGTATGAAGGACCTCAGGACAGATAGCCCTGAACTCTGGTATGTCCTGCAGAATCCCACCTGGGTCATGTGGGAGACCTGAATTCTAGTTCTGACCCATGTGGACTCTCTGGGGCACCTTGTAAAGGTCACTTCACCTCCGTCCCCTCTCTTTTCATAGGGAGGGGTTTTGACAAGACCACGGAGGAAACTTCCAGATCTAGAAGGCTCCGGTTTACCCCGCTCTTTGATTTGCAGATATTACACATTAGGTTCACTGGACTGACTGCAGGCTAAAATTATGGAACCTGGGGCTCAGCGTGGGAAGTATCTTGCTCAAGGTCACACTGCAAAGAAACAGAAGCATCGGGGAGAGAAGCCAGGTGTGTGGGTCCCCAGGTCTCCTTGGCCACACAGCTTCCGACAAGCATGTGCACACATCTCTCTGGAAGGGTGTGTTTGCGCGTGCCCATGTCTCTGAGTGTACACCATTCTGTGCATGCACACAACTTTGTGTGCATCTGAGTGTGTGTACATTTTCTGTGTGCACACATGCCTCCCTGCATGTACATGTTGGAGCGGGTACACGTGTCTCCATGTGTGAATACTTCTGTCTCAGTGTTCGCCCACATCTCAGCGGGTGCGTGCATTTGTGAGTCATGTGCAGAGGGGGACGCTGGTGGACAGGCACAGCTCTGGGCTCAGCCGTGGCCTCCGGGCTGCCTGGGGTGGTGGGAAGGGTTCTCTTAGGGCACGTGGATATCAGGTGGTCCTTCAGTGGCAGAGAATTTCACCCAGACAGGGTGTTGCCCACTCTGGGAATTCTGCTCGGGCAGCTGTCAGGATAGAAGGGGGATTCCTGCTTGGTGCTGGCCTGGGAGCCACCCATTCTCTCCTCCTGTAGCCAGGCGGTCCCCCTGTGAGGTGCCTCACAGACACACAAGTAGGGCGCTGGAGATAGAGATGGGCAAGGCAGGCCTGGGGCAGGGGTGCATTTGCTGGAGGCCTCAGTCCAAAGCCAGGGGAGTAAGCCCCTGAAGTGATGTCAGTGAGAACACGGGTTCTGCAGGACCCACAGGCAGGTGGGGGGACCCGAGGCGGAGCTACCCGAGTGGGCAGAGAGGGCAGGAAATGTTGCCCAGATGAGGTGACTGGGGCCTGGAGACTGTTCAAAGTGGGTAGCGAAGTGGGTAGCTAAGAACCATCTTATACAAGCGGCGCAGGCTCACTGCACAAAATAAAGAAAAACAGGCAAACAGAGGGAAGTGAGCAAACATGGATTCCAAACTCACCCCCCAGCCAGGAATAAACAGAAACAAAATGTTGGTAATTATTTTCCTGTGCACGTTGATGTGTATTTTTGCAGATCACACCATCTATATGACTTGGCAACTTGCCATGATGTTCATGCTATACAATGTTCATGAATGCTTCCCACGCTGTGGGCACAGTGTAGGGGTCCTGGGCACGAGCAGGGAAGACTCAGGCCCAGACCTGGTCCACACTGTGTCAGGTTGTTTCCTCTGAGCCTCACTTTCTGCATCTGTACAAGGAAAACAAAGTGGGGCCTCCCTCACAGGGCGGTTGGGAGGATGCAATGGGGTGATGTATGTAAATCGGGCACCTGGCACAATGTCCCGCACGCCCTCGGAACCTAGGGCTCTCCAGGAGTGTTGTTAACAGCTGCATACTCTTCCAACCTATAGATTTGTCCCCATTTGTTTAATAAACCCCTTACTGCTGGACATTTAAGAAGTTCCCAACTTTTTACTGCAGTGAAAATACAGCTACTTGCTCTGATCACTGAAAGAAGGGTAAGTGAAGGTGGAGCAGGCATGTTCCAGGCTGCAGGGATGGCATGAAGCAGCCAGGCAAGATAGGGAACATTCCAGTGCTGAGGAGGAGGGAGAGGGGAGGATGCAACCCTGGCACTACTATGAGACTCTATCTCAGCTGCACTATTTGGTAGCTGTGTGACCCTGGGCAAGTTACTTAGCCTCTCTGTGCCTTAGTTTCCTCATCTCTAAGATGGAGATAATAACATAACCCACCTCTGGGGCTGGTGTGAGGGGCAAATGAATTCTTACGTCTTGTTCCGGAACCATACCTGACAAGTAGTTCAGCGCTATGTGTTAGCAACTGTTACTATTATTCCATTCTTAGAGAAGGCAGAGTGAGAGGGGCCGCCTTGCTGTCACCAGCTTGAGCATGCATGGTTCCAGGTGGACTGAGTCCCCCCAGGAGTGGATGTTAGAGCGCTGCTTCTCCACGGGGCTCCTTGTCCCCAGGCTCCGATCAGAGCAACAGTACCCAGTCCTGGAAAACGACCCTTCTGGGCTCTCTCCCCCCTGACTTCTCTCCCCTTGGTCACTTTAGCCCCTTCCCTTCCTGACACTTGCCCCCCCACCCCCTCCCCTTTCTTCCCTCTCCGCTCTTTCCCATGGATACTGATCTTGAGCGTGTGTGTCAGGGAGAAACCTTCATGGTGGGCTGAAGGTCAACTGGAGTATTCCAAATAGACACGTAGTAGGATCTTTTGCCCTGGGAAAATTAGCCCTCGTCCCTCCACTACTGCGCCATGCTAGCTAAGTGTCTGTCTTCTTCCCACCTTGAGTCACATTGGAAAGGCTCCTTCTATTGACCTCGCCTAGGATAGAGACATCAGGCTTCTGGAAGGAACTGGCAGGGCTCCTGCCATTGGCTGAGTGCTTTCTGCCCACCACTCCCCCGATTCCTCCCCACACCCTGTGAGGGGAGAGTGGAAGTCCCCATGCACAGAGCAGCAATGACCGACTCAAGGCGTCCCAGGGCCAGCACACCCCCGCGAGCTCCTTGCTCTGTGCCCGAGTGAGCGGCAGCTCCGGTGGCCTGGCCGGCAGACGAGGGCCCGGCCTCCCGCCTGGCCCCACCCAGGCCCTGCTGGGTGTGGGGAGCTGAGATAGTGGGAGAGATGCTGCCCAGGGCTCAGCTGATAGGGCCCGGGCTGAGGTCAGCGCTGGGAGGCCCCGTGGAAGAAGTGAGTGTTCAGGAGGCATTGGCAAGAGGGGAGGGGAGTTCGCTGCTGATGCTGGAAGCTGGGGCTGAGGATATGATGTCCTGAACACCATGGAGAGACTACCTTGGATGCGGGAGGCGGGAGGGGCGTATGTTCTCGGGACCCGACGACCACCTATGTGCAGTAACAGTAGCATCGGTAACAATGACAACTTGCTGAGTGTCTGCTTATTCCAGGCCTTGCACAGAGTTCTCATTTAGTTTTCCCCTCGTTCATATGGGCAGGTAGTCTTGTCTGTATTTTTCAGGTGAGAAAAGAGACTCAGAGAGGTGACGTGACTTGCCCAAGGCCACCCAGCTAGTGCCTGAGAGAACCAGGTTCCCTCCCAGGACTGCTGAACTCCAAACGAACTTCTCACTGCAAGACTGATTCAGGATCCGGAGAAAGAAAGCGCACATTTCCAGCGGTTTCCAAAGCTGTCCTGGTGTAGATTCATCTTTAAAACACAGGTTCCCGGGTCCACTTTAGAATTACTGAACCAGCCTACAGTCATGGTGAGCTTTCCATCACAGAATGGGCATGCCCAGAGGTATGCCATACTACCTGTGAGGGGCATGGAGGAGCACAGAGACTGAATAGGGGGTCACGTGGCACAGAGGAAATCCCTTAGTCTGTGGACCTGGATAATCCCGGGTTTTCATCTCACTCCCTCACTCCCTTACTTCCTTCTCTGCAAAGAGGCAGAAAAAACACCCGTCTTATAATATGAAGAATGAAAGAGAATATCTAGGAAGCTCCTGGCTTACGCTGGAGGCTGGATGAGATCTCTCTTGTTTAGTTTTGGGCAAGGGCTTTATCTTCCAGGTTTGAGGGCAGGAGCATTATTGTCCTTCTCTTTGAATCTTCCATCACAGCACGTGGCTTAGGTCTTAAACCATTGACTGATACTCAATTAAGTATTTTTTTAATATTTTATTTATTTATTTGAGAGAGACAGAGATAGTGAGAGAGAGCTCAAGCAGGAAGGAGGGGGAGAAGCAGACACCCCACGGAGTAGGGACCCCAATGCGGGGCTTGATCCCAGGATTCTGGGATCAGGACCTGAGCCGAAGGCAGACGCTTAACTGTCTAAGCCACTCAGGCGCCCCTAAAGTATTTTTTTTTAAAGATTTTATTTATTTATTTATTTATTTATTTGACAGAGAGATAGAAGAGCACAAGCAGAGGGAATGGCAGAGGGAGAGGGAGAAGCAGGCTCTGCACTGAGCAGGGAGCCCGATGCAGAACTCGATCCCAGGACCCCGGGACCATGACCCAAGCCGAAGGCAGACGCCCAACCATCTGAGCCACCCAGGCACCCCTCAATAAAGTATTATTGAACACATTCCAGGCACAGATATAAATATAAACCCACCTTTTAGTAGTCATTAACACTTCAGTATGAATTAGTATATAAATGCACTAACCAGGGTGGTCAGAAGACAGCCTAAGCCAGACTGTTTGGGAACCAGGTCAGGACGGGGGAAAGGGTCCCAAAGGGGAGAGTGGGGCTGGGAGGAGATGTCAGAGCCAGAAGAATCCCTCCAATTTTCACAGTAAAGAAACCAAGGCTTGGAGACAGAAAGGGAATTGTCCAAGGTGGAGATCAGTTTGCGCCAAGGGCAGAATTTTCTTCCATGTTCACCAATCACTTGCTCTGTTCCATTATCCACCTAAGCTCCTACGCTATCCCAGCTCCCCACCCCCACTCACCCACTCCTGCCTGATACCATCCTTCCAATGATACCACAGGGTCAGGACTTACATTCCATGGAGACTTCTCACT
This sequence comes from Neomonachus schauinslandi, assembly GCF_002201575.2. Classification (NCBI taxonomy): domain Eukaryota; kingdom Metazoa; phylum Chordata; class Mammalia; order Carnivora; family Phocidae; genus Neomonachus; species Neomonachus schauinslandi. Next base: position 16,019,353 of record NC_058406.1, on the reverse strand, counting down.
TCCTCATTCCAAATAACTTCCTGATACCTCTTAGCAAGCATCTCAAACTTAACATGTCCAAAAGCAATGTTCTTATTTTCTAGACAAACGTCTTCCTCATCTCACATGGCATCACCATCCCCCCAGCTGCTTGGGCTGAAAGCGTAGAGCTGCTGTTGGTTTGGTTTTCTGGAAGCAGAGCTTGAGTGGGGAGTCCTTGTGCAGTGATTTACTGGGGAAGAGCTCTCAAGAGGAAGGGAGAGAGGAGAGCAGGTAGGGCCACTAAGCAAGGCTGTGCTCTTAGCTGGAGACCAGCTTTAGCTGGATCCCATGGGAGCTCTGGAGAGTGAATGACAACATAGAGTCGTCCTGCCTTGAAGTGTCAAGCAAGCCTGCCTTTCTGTAGCCTCCTGTCAGCCAGTGGTTGGCAGGGGGGTGTGTGGACTCCTGGTGAGTCGAGCCCCTTTGGCTAAGGGTGATACCCCACAAAAGGGGGCGGCTGACCCTCAGAGGAGCTGGGGGACAGGTGCCCCAGCAGCACTGGAGATCTAGATGGGGCACCTACCATCAACCACATGGGTTGACCTTGGCTCCTCCATCCATCATATCCCACATAGTCCATCAGCAGACATGCTCAGCTCCGTCTCCCCAGGGGATCCTGTCATAACCGGTTGTCCCCACTTGCCCTTCCTTTGTCTTGGTCATGCCACCACTGCCTGGGCCTAGATCAGCTCTAGAGCCTCCTTCCCAGCTGGTTTCCTGCTTTCCACATTTGCCTCCACCACCCATTCTACATCCAACCACCAGAATAAACTTTTGAAAGCATCAATCACATGAGATCACTCTCTTACTTCTGAAACCCTCCAGAAGCTGCTCATTTACTCCCAATAGCACCGAAAACCCTGAGCTGGGTCTATAAGGTTGAGAGTGATCTGAACTCTCCCTACCTCACTGACATAATTTCTTACCATCCTTCTCCTCGCTTACTTCACTCCTACCCACACCCCACCTCAACTCAGCTAGTTCCACGTTTATAATACTACTCTTTGGGGTTCCGATTTCTGAACACATCAATCTTTTCTTACTGCTAATGACTAAAAACACAGCTCCAATGAGCTTAAGCAAAAGCTTAAGCAAAAAGCAAAATGGGCTCACATAATTGAGAGTAATGGAGGTGGGACAGTGTCAGGCATGGCTGGATCCAGGGACTCAAGTGATGTTACCAAGACTCTAGCTGTCCTGTTTTCTCTCTCTCTCTCTCTCTAATTTTCAGCTCTGTTCCCCTCCATGTGTTGGCTTAAATCTCAGAAAAAGTTTTTCTCCACAGTGTGTGAAAGACAGATCTGCCAAGCCTATGTCCATATAGCTTATAACCCAATAGGTTGTTTTCTCCCGAATCCACACATCTGGCCTCTTGGTAGGAATCTGATTGGCTGTGTTTGGGTCAACTCCCCACCCCTTAGGCCAGTGACAATGTCCAGAGGGCTGGATGCCATGATTGGCAAGGTGGTAGGCCCAGTATGAGGATATTTCCACAGGAACCACATAGGATCGAAACCCGGGACAGCTATAACAAGAAATGTCCCTTGCACCTTTTCCCCAAAAGTTATCCTTGGTTCAGATCAAAAAGAAAACAGAAATGACCATACAAATCACAATCCATATGTACTCTAATTGTTTTCACATAGGTCATGATGTCAGTAATTTTCCTCGCTAAAGCACAGAAAGGCTATGAGTCATAGATGGTTTCCAGAGCTGACGCTGTAACTCCACGCCTTTCTCTTTCACTAAAGAAACTGCCCCAAGTGAGTGAGTGAGAACCAAGATCATTTTTAATCCTGAGTCTCAGTGGCTTTGATATTTACACCACCGAAAGTATAAAATTAGTTGAGCTACACCTCCCACAGGTCATCAAGCACCAGGGCAAACACGGCAAAGCTGTTGTTATAATGAACGAACACAGTAGTTGGGAGCATAATCCAGTGATTCCCACGGGATGTTCCACGAGATATAGTTACCATGGACAGAAGGGGTTACAGGGTCAAACAAATTCAGGCAGACACTAGATGAAACAAAACCAGTCCAGTTTCTCTCAGGCACGACTTCTCCAAGTCTTCGATATGCTAATAAATATTGTAACTTTCCAAGAGGAAGAAATAGTTTGCAGCATTTCCCAAAACACTTTGCCCAAAAAGTTCTTTTTGGCATACCATTTAGTGGCTCTTGTGTCCCATGGGAAACACTTGGGGAGTGGAAAGATTTCAAGGTTTGGAGTCAGACTGCCTGGACATGGAGCCCGGCTCTGCCATGAGCAGCTGTTCTGAGCCTCAGTCTCCTCATCTGTAGAATGAGATCATTATAATTACTGCCTTACCTGCTTTATTTTTGCCCGATTGTAAGGGTTATGTATATGAAGTCATCCAAGAGAGTGCCTGGTGCAGTGAACTGTTTAGCCCTGATGTAAACTGAGCTCTAGCAGCAGAATTATCAAAGTGTATGAATATTGCCCCTGGTGGTGGTGGCCTAAGCGTGTCACCCACATACTCAACTCCCCAGGTACAAAAGCCTGATAACCTGAGGAACTCAGTGGCTAACATCAGACATCTTTAGGCTGTCACCCGGATAGCTGGTGCCTCCTGCCTCTGTCCGTGGAAGCTTCAGGAATGGTAAATGTCAATGTCAGTTGGCTCTGGCCAATAGCTTGGGGTGCATGTGGGGGGGAGGGTCATGTCATGTCAGCAGAAAACAGAAACCTTCGAGGAAGCTCTTTGTCCAGCACGCGTTGCTGTCTAATTACCTTCTGACCACCCGACTTTCAACTTTAAAATCCCTTGAGTTACTAAAACTTTAAATGTCACTAGCTTTGTAAATCCTACTCTCTGAATATAGGGTGTACAGAAAAGAATTGTTTTAAAAGAAGGATGCTGGTCAACTAACTACACTAAAACAAAAATAATCTAAAAAAATAAAATGTGAAAAAGGATGCTGGATTTGGCTGCACAGTTTTGCATTACACAGGGCCCTAAGAGGGTGAGTGAGATTATAAGGGTCTGTCCCCACAAGCTCTGCTTTTGGGATTTACCTCTCCCTCACCCCATGGCATTCAAGCGGAGCTAGGATGAGGTGATTCCAGAGCTGACAGTGCTTGTCTTCCCTGCCACAACCAGAGGAGCCAAGCGGGGATGACAGACCAACGCACATGTCCCTGAACCCCAAAATTGGTCCTTCAAAGCTGGGAGCTTCACTTGTGAGTTGACACATTTCCTTTTTCCCTTAAACTGAGTATTGTTTCTGTCTTTTCAACCAAAAGTCCTGATTGATAAAAAGAGTGTTTGAGCCACTTATTCATATGCAGTTATTCAGCAAATGTTTGTTGAGCACCTATTATGTGCTAGGACCTCCTGTGAGCACTGGGAATGTAGTACAGAACAAAACAGGCCAGTTCCCTGTCTTCCTAGGCCTGTCTGAAGTATAGACTCATTGGATAATTAACTTAAAAATATTTTTTACACGTCAACCATATGTCAATAAAAAAAAGAAAAATATTATTTTAAATTCCTGATTATAAAACGGATACAAACTCACTGGAAATATTAAAAACAGTGGAAAGAAGGTATGTACCCATAAAAGGAGAAGGAAGAAAAAAATTCACTCATAATTCCATCATCCAAGGAGAGCCACTGTTAACATTTTTATGTATTGAGGTTTTTTTTCAAAACAAATATGTTTTTTTAAAAATGAAATGGCATGGAATATATAGTTCTCATCGTGCATTTCTACAAAAGGCATCTTGAATATTTTCCCATGTCATTAAATATTCTTAGAAAATATTATTTTGCAAAAACATAATTCAAAACAGCTGCATTGTATTTTATCACATGGATAAACAGAATTTTTTTAAAATGAATTTCCTATCATTAGGCAATTGGGGTCTTCCCAGCATTATGCTGTTATAAATAACACAGAGATGAACATCCTTGTACAAAAAGCCTTTGTCCATATCCCGTGACTTCTTTAGATAAATCTCCAGCGGTGGAATTTTGGTAGGCCAAAGGAAAGGGACATTTTAATGTTTTGTGATGCTTACCACAGTTTGCCCTGCGGAGAAGCTCTATCAGTGTGCATCTCTACCAGTAGGGTAGGAACCCACACTTCCCTCCTCCTACTTCCTCCTTTGGAATTTAGCAAGGCCAGGACTGGGTGGGGTCAGTGAGGCTCTTGCCTCAGGCACGAAATATAAGGGAGCACCGAAAAAAGTCAGTCATCAAGATAAAGAGTATTTAATGCAATGCTTTAAAAAAATCAAAATGAATGTAAAAAAAATTCACGATGAACAAAATTTGACAATTGTGAAGAAAAGCACATTGCAAGGACTCTGAGGAAAAAAAATGCGTGCCTCTATTTACATGATTTTATGTATATTTGAAAAATATCTGTTCCAGAATGTTAAGCAATTAGGGAGCAGCACCTGTGTGCCAGGCACAATGCTTGGCTCTAAGAATTGGGCCAACAAAACCTAAGCCCTGCCCTCAAGGGGCTTATAGTCCAGGGGGGTAGCAGACACACAAATGACTAAATCACAAAAAAGCATACTAAAAAACGGAAAAGCAGATGTATTAAAGCTCACAATATTATTTTATGTTTAAATATTTGAGAATTATGTTCAGATCTTTTGATAGAGTTTTTTTTAAGATTTTTTATTTATTCATTTGAGAGAGAGAGAGAGCATGCCAACTAGAGCAGAGCGGGGGGGGGGGCAGGGGGAGGGGCAGAGGGAGAGGGAGAAGCAGACTCCTCACTGAGCAGGGAGCCCAACGTGGGGCTCGATCCCAGGGCCCTGAGATCATGACCCGAGCCGAAGGCAGACATTTAACCAACTGAGCCACCCAGGTGCCCCTTGATAGAGTTTTATACTCATCAAACATACTTTCAAAGTTTTCTTTTATATGTTGTAATGTACAACTCTCAATGGAAAACAAAATAAGCAAAGAAGTAGATTTTGAATTTTGATTTGTATTGATGAGTTTGCTTCTGTTCAAGCCAGGAAAGCAATATTACCATAAATTCTGGTTTGGGTATAAATAAAATATCGAAACCTAAAATAATGTTTGGATTTTTGATAGCCTGCTTTTCGTCTTTTAATATTCTTTAATGTTCTAGAAAAAAATTAACTATTAAAAACTATCTAGGGGCGTGTAGGTGGCTCCTGATATCAAGCCCAGCGTCTGGCTCCCTGCTCAGTGGGGAGTCTGCTTGTCCCTCTGTCTCTCCCTCTGCCTTCTCTCTCTCTCAAATAAATAAATAAAATCTTTTTAAAAACCTATCTAAAAGCGTGTATATATATATATATACATATATATATATATACATATATATATATATATATATACACACATTTTTCCTTTTGCTTCATGCTCCAGTAGGGCTTGGCACATCACTGAAATTTAGCCCGTGGATTGTTAACTTCAAAATGACAGTGGTTTCAGATTCGTTCAGTCATTCAGTTCTGTGCATATATTATGCTCAGTCCTGGAGGGCATGCTGAGATGAATACAACACAGTCTCTGACCAGAGAGAGATGGTAATTTAGAAGGGCAAACTGGTAAGGGTATAATAGATCACCAAGTAGACCTAGGTCGTATCATTTGCCAGCTCTTTGATCTTAAACAAACCCTCAACCTTTCCAGGCTCAGTTTTTTTTTTCTCTTGTAAAACAATGATTGTAAAACCTCCCTCAAAGGTTGTTGTAGGTAAGGTGTTTACCACACAGTGAGTGCTCAACACTCAGTAACTATGACTGATAATCATGGTCACTTACAGGTCCAATGAATTTGGCCCATTCCTTCTGCAAACAATTACAGAGCAGCACCTCTGTGCCAGGCCCAGTGCTTGGCCCTAAGAATGGGGCCAACAAGACTTGACCATTGCCCTCAAGGAGCTTATAGTCCAATAGGGGCAGCAGACACACAAATGGCTAAATCACAACATAATGCAATCAGTCCTTGGCAAAAGTTGGGTCTTGCAGGATGAGTAGGAGTTCTCTAGGTAGAGAAGAGGGGAGAGGGCATTATGACAAAGGGGACAGCAGGAACAGAGACATGGAGGCAGGAAGGGCTTGGAAAACTCCTGTGTGGCTTCAAATGGTGGGTGGCGGGGATCCAGCACGCCTCTCTTCACCCTTGGAAGACATTCCTCAGTGATCCCAGTGGCCAGGGCGTGAGCTCATCTCTTCCTGTCTGCCTGCGGTCAATGGCGCTCAAGGTGCTGAGTGACTGAGGGATTTGATCCAGGTCACAGAGCAAAGGACTCTGGGGCAATTAGTTCCATGAAGGCCAAACTTTGTATTTGTTCTTTGGGAATGCTGGAGAAACTGTGGCATTTATATTTGTTTTCCTTTTAAAAACTCCCATCTTTTATTGATTCACCCTTCCTTCCGCCATCGTGCATGTGACGGTCCTTGACATTTGGCAACAGTTGTGCCTAGAAACAGTGGCCTGGGAATCGCATCTAGTCTCTTGGGAGCCTGTGTGAATCTTATTACTGTCCCTCTCCCTGCACTACCCCCACCCTGTGAACTCAAGTGTCCAGGATCCTGTCTGGTCACCTCCCCAATGTCCAGGCTGTCCCTGGCGTACTGTAGGTGCTGGGCAAACATTTGTCGAATCAACACAATCCAGATGACTCTGATGACCTTCCGGGGATGTTCATCCCCAGGCTGGTTAAGGAAGGGGGTGCTTCTCGCCTTTTCTCTGCTTCTTCCCAGTTTCCCTTGCTCTCCATGGGGCCTCCCATCCTCTCAGTCTGGAAGTTACTGAGCTATAAACAGACACTTATACGAACGAGCTCAGCCTTTAAAGAATCCTTTGAAGAAAGATTGCAATGTGACTAATCATCCCCTAATTTATTGGTCTGTAAATTTGCATTTTCCTACAATACATTTTTCTTAATGGAGGGTCCTCCCATGCCGTGGACAAAGGCAATTTCAGCTGGGGTTGAGCTTCCCATTTAGAAGATGCAGCTTCTTCTCCAACATTAGTGTTACTATTGTTTTAATATCTGTAACAAGATCATCTGCGGGCAGGGGCCAAGAGAAGGTAGGGTGGGGGGGAACAGGGGAGGGGCTGGGGGGGTTTGGGGTGAGGAGGGCAGTTGAGAGGGGGATAGGCAGCGTGGGCCCCGTCTTTGCCCGCCCCCGCCCCAACTCCAGCCTTTCAGTACCTGGAACCGCTACCCCATTCCCTGCCCCTCCCCACCATGCCTCCCCTCCCCCACCCCCTGGCCTGGGGACAGGCTTGGGCAGGATTTATGGGGCTGGCCCCTGTGGAGAGGATCCGGGTATAAATCTCAGCTTATTTAGAAGCGTGATCTACATTTATTGCACTTAATGTGATCTTTAACGTGTCCAAGAGGGGCCCATAAATCCCAGCCCGGCCGGCTCCCCCAGCAGGGCCCCCTGGGCCTGGCCCCTCCCCTTGCGGCGGCGAGCTAGTGGGAGTTCCTGGGTCTGTTGATTCCCTTTGCTTGAGGCTTCCGCCCCGGCTCAGCAACCATGGCTGGTGCCCTCCCTGAGCTGTCTGAAGCCAGTGGCCAAAGCCACATGCCCACAGGCGGGTTCTGCCCGTGTGCACCCCACTCTGCTGATGCTGAGGCCCCTGTCTGGACCAGAAACCCCTCATGCCTCTTTGACTAAGTAACTTCTAGGATCCTGCCCCGAACTAGATTTGAAAACGCTGCGATTTTGCAATTAACATGATGCAGGCACAGAGGAGAGAGGTGAGCAGAGCAGGAGCGTGTTCTAATAGCATCCCATGCAGCAGGCAGAGGTAGAGGAGAGGCTGATTGTAGGACTACAGTGATTTACTATTCTTTTTAAAAATCTGAGCACAGGTCCTGGGATTGAGTCCTGCATCGGGCTCCCTGCTCCGTGGGGAGCCTGCTTCTCCCTCTCCCTCTGCCTGCCACTCTGCCTACTTGTGATCTCTCTCTCTTTCTGTCAAGTAAATAAAATCTTAAAAAAAAATAAATCAATCAATCTTGCCCACGCGTGTCCTTCCCACTTTCCAGGAGGAACAGTGCTTGGAGAGACCACAGCTTCCCCACATTCACAAGGTTACTGAACAGCAATGCTGGGCTTCAGAGCTGGCTATGCTAGTCTCTTTTCATGGTACCTCATTGCCCATATGTGTGGACCCACATAGGTACCACCAAGAGCATATGTGCGTGTGGGGTTACACACACGAATGCAGTGTACTTGGGAGCACACCTTGTGTATGAGCCCCCGGCAGTGGGGATTCTGCAGACACAAGGTCACCATATAGATCTTTTAATCCTGTTGGCTCTCTCTTTTTTTTTTCCCTCAACAAAGAGAAGCCAGGCATTGTCATTAAGAGCATATTATTTGCATGTGTGTCTTCATGTGAGTGTGCATTTGGGGGGGATGGGGAAAGGATGGGGAGAGAGTCCTGGTGAGCCCATTCTCCTGGAGATGATCAAATCAACTTTAAGAACCGACTCTGATAGTCAGAGATCATTCTCTTCTCCGGGCTTGAGATGACTGGCCCAGCCCCGATTTTGCCATCCGCTGGCAGCATGCCCAACCCCAGGAAACACATCTGTGTACACATCTGTCTGGACACGTGTGCGTGTACATGTGAGATGCAAGGGTATAAAGCCCAGGACCCAGCGGGGCTGATGTGATCATTGGGACTGCCACTTGGGGTTGAGGGTTAGATGTTTTCTTTGGCGAATTTCTAGAAATGGTGTCGTGTCTGTAATAAAGGTTTGCAGCTGAGTGTCGTATAAGAAATACCAGGGGAAAGAGTAATAACTGCTGTTCCATTGAATTTAATAGAATGGTTATACTTCTATGTATTACTTTCTCATTATAACACCAATCCAGATTCATTGCAGAAAATTTAGACAATCAGGGGAGCATAATTAATAAAAAAAAATTTTTTTAGGATTTTATTTATTTATTTATTTATTTATTTATTTGAGAGCGAGCACAAGCAGAGGGAGAAACAGGCTCCCCGTTGAGCAGGGCTCGATCCCAGGACCCCGGGATCATGACCTGAGCAGAAGGCAGACGCTTAACTGACTAAGCCACCCAGGCACCCCAAGAAAAAAATTTTTTTAAAAATTTGTGATTCTTCCATACAGAGATAAATAATTTTTAACTTTTCCAAAGTATATCTTACCAGACTTCTTCTGTGTCTGTATATATTTCATAAAAACTAAGATTATCCAGTGAGTCCTATTTCGAAAACTCCTGTGTCTTAATAGATTGGGAACTTTCTTGCCTGGCATTCCACATTCCCCTCCCCATTGTTGTCACAGGACACCTTGCTTTCAGGGCACCCATGAGCCATGATTTTCCTCCCCAAGCACACATCCAAGCTGATTTCTATTACTCACTCTTGTAAACAATCCCTGAGGCTAAACCTCAATCCCCTGATGGGTTCGTTAGATTTGATTTTCTTAGAAGTGGAACCTCAGGCTTGAAGGTGTGCACCGTTGAGGGACTTCCAATAACTCTTACAGAATTCTCTCTAGAAAGCAGGATCTGCTTCTGTTGCTCAGGGACGGGAGGGTCCACTAGATAACACAAAGGGTTTTGTTTATAAAGGAGAAGTTTGGGGAGGAGCCCCGTGGGAGCAAGAAGCTGGGGTGACCTTGTTCCTTCTGCTGTGGTAGGGGTTGGGAGAGGCAGGGACAGGGGGCTACTGAAGAAGAGATTCTACCATCCTGCGCCCTTTGCCGAGGACTGGCCTGGCCCTCACGCCGTGTCTGCAATTCCCACCCAGCAGTAGGCACAGGGCAGGAACTGAGTCAACACTGACGAGCGAACAAATATTTGTTGAAAGGACCAATGTTTGTTGAATGTTCAAAAATTTGCTGATAGAACAAATGTTTGTTAAAAGAACACTATTGTTCTTGGAAAAGCTCCTGCTGATTCACAGGCTATTTTCCCTTCTCTGGGGTCCCTGGACGAGCATGTAAGCTCAGAGCCCACCTCAGCAGAACTGCACAGGGGATAAGCGCCTCATCTGGGCTCAGCCAGACAAGCTTCTGGAAGCCGGGCTGGTCTTTGTCATCTTTGTGACGCCAGGGTGCAGCACATTCCACTCTCCCCACTGTGTTGGAGAAATGGTCGAATGAATAAATGACTTGGTTTTAGACCCCTGATCACTGACTGCTCACTCCCGGTGTGGCATGGAGCGGTCTGCTTAACCTCACTAAAGCTTCCACTCTCAAATGCAAAATGAAGAAACTGGAGTATTCCACTTGTTTTCTTTAAAGTTTTAAAAATATTCGTTCTTTAATATTTGTCTCAAACAAATACATGCCAAAGGGCTGCCTTCCCTCCCTTGGTGGAATCCCCTAGGGTTCCATGGCACATGGTTTGAGAACTCTCAACATTGTTCATTTCTTCCTCTTTTTTTTTTTGTGCTGTTTTTTGTTGTTGTTGTTGTTTTGTTTTTTGTTTTTTATGCTGTTATTAGCATCTAGTGAGTAGAGGCCAGGGATGCTGCCTAGTGTCCTGCATTGCATAGGACAGCCCCCAATGACAAAGCATAATCCAACATTAGATGTCAGTAGTGCCAAGGTTGAGAAATCTCATTCTAGAACCAGGATTCTTTCTTTTTTCTTTTTAACATTGTTCATTTCTGAAATCTAGACTGACCCAAGGGAACCGTGACTGGGAGTAATAATGCTCAGCACCAGAAATTTACCCCAAATACTGGCGGGCAGTCCAAGAAACTGAGGAAAGTGACTTCAATCCTGAAGGAGGACTATGGATTAGATTAAAGCATTGTGTTGATGTTAAATTTCCTGTATTATATAACTGTGTGCTTGTGGTTATCTAAGAGAAGATCTTTATTCTTAGAAAATACACACTGAAATAGGAAGGCAAAGAGCAACATCACATAGCCTACTTTCAAATGGTTCCGAAAAGATGAATATATATAAAAGAATGATCAAGCAAATATGGCAAAATGTTACAAAAGATGAATATGGGGGCGCCTGGATGGCTTAGTCGGATAAGCCTCTGACTTCGGTTCAGGTCATCATCTCAGGATCCCCATGGGGCTCCCCACTCAGCACGGAGTCTGCTTGTCCCTCCCCCTTTGCCTCCCGCTCCTCCTGCTTGTATTCTCTCTCTCTCTCTCAAATACATAAATAAAATCTCAAAAAAAAAAAGAGATGAATATGGTTAAAGGGTATTCAGGAGCTCTTTGCACTACTCTTGCAACTTTTCTGTGGGTTCAAATGATCTCAAAATAAGAAAATTTTAAAAATCACCCATCTTTTTCAGAATGCCTGGCAAAAAAAAAAAAAAGTAAAAATTTAAAACACGTCGTGAAAAACAAAATAGAAAAGAAATAAGAAAGATTCCAAGGGAAGAAGAAAGTAGGGGGATCTACAGGCCTGATCGGAGTCCTAAGGGGAGGCTTAGGTCCCTCTTTCAGAACCGGAGGTGGACGAAGTTCACGACACAGTAGCATTTCCCACCGAGGATTTCTGCTGATGAATAAGAGCTTTAGGGCTGCTGAGCCTCTTGAGAAGAAGGAGGAAAAGAAGGTCAAAGGCTATAGGAAGGCGAAGCTCAGGGTGGAGGGAAAGGGGTGGCAGAGAAGAAGGATGAGGGTCAGGGGAGCTTCAGAAGCAGGAACTGGGTGACCACTTGGTGGGGATGTTGTCGAGAGGATTCAAGAGATGCCTCTGAGGCTCCTTCCAGCCCTGAGAGAAACTCAAGGGTCTAGAAGGGCAAGACATGCCCCCTCTATGTGGAAGTGTGTGTGCACATGTGTGTGTGTGTGCACATGTGCATGTGTTTGCATGCCCACACAGGACTCTGTCCTGTCTCTTCCCGCAAGGAGAACGGGGCTCCTGACTTTCATCAGGAACACACAAATGTGTGGGTCCATATGTGTGCAGACTGGCCAGCCCGCTTCCCCGCGATCCTGAAATCCAAGAAGCTCCGAAAGCCAAATTTTCACTTCACTCGTGAGTCTGTGCAACACAACCTTGGACTGTCACAAGGCTATTTATGGTCTTTATTTTTCCCACTTACTGTGAATATGCGTACATTTCACTGCAGAAATATTAATATGTTTGCATACAGAGTGCTGCTCAGGCCCCACAGGAGTTATTATAAATACCGAATGACCCTTCTAAAATCTGAAAGGTTCTGAAGTCTGAAACCCCCCAAGAGTTGCAGAGAAGAGACTGTGGACTTATGTACTAGGATGAAATCGTAGTTTCCAGAACCAGGGTGCGGGGAGCAAGTTGTAATGTGCCCGTGTGCACGTGCGTGCATGTGTGTGAGAAGGTTGGATTTGGGTGCCATAGTCCAGCTATGAGCAAACTGGATCTCTGCAACCAAAGATCCCGATGTTGGCTTTGGATTCACCCCTTAAATAGCAGAAGATCTTCTTTCACTCACTCACTCACTTTTATCTTGAAGACATCAATACGGTTGGTTGAGAACAGCAAAGCTCGCCCTGTACATACAATTCTAGGTAATGCACAGAGGAAGTAGGGAGCAGAGGGTAGGCTGGGGTTACCCACCCATTTGCACACACCAGGACGCAGTGAGGCCTGGAGCGGAATCTCAGACATGTCTCGGCCTGGTCTGCTGCCTGACCCCTCCTGGCTCTGTGTCTCTAACCTGCCCCTTCTGCTGCCTCGTTTCCTGTAGGACTGTGCTCCCCTACACCCACCTGGCACCTTCCAAGTCCCAGGGTTGGTGTGCCAGGGGCGAACAGAGCTGAGGTACCGGGTGGATAGAGCTGGTGTACCAGGGAGGAATGCTTTTCCCTCTCCTTCTGGGCTTGTTCCCAGTTCTGCCCGTTCCTGCCCTGGGGTGCCCAGAACAGAGCGCCTGCACGGAAGAGAAGACTGACAGCTCCAGCCGCGAGCCGGGACCCATGACTGGGTAGAAAGTCCCTGCTTCTGTCTGGGACCCTCTCCCCGGCACCCCTCCGTACCTCTGGGGTGGTTTTTCTTTTGGGGGGGGAGAGGTTCCAAGATGAAATTGCCCACAGAGGCCGTTGTAAGCAGGAAGCATCGTTTAGACATGAGTGGTGGTACCCGGGTTTCTTGGTGGATGGCCTCTGTATGATGTGGGGACAGTCCCAAACCAGCTGGGCTGCCGGCGCCCTCATTCTCATCCTCGTGCATCCGATGGAGGATGTCACTCCAGCAAGCCGCCCCGCTAACTCATCAGTACCTTCGGCTCTCTGTCCCCCAGAAGGTCATTCCCATCAGCACCCATACAGGTAACAGTGACCCCACATTTAAAAAAAGAAAAAAGGGGTGCCTGGGTGGCTCCGTCGGTTGAGGTCCGACTCTTGATTTCCACTCAGGTCATGATCTGGGGGCATGGGATTGAGCCCTGCCTCAGGCTCCGTGCTCAGCGGGGACTCTGCTTGGGGTTTTTCCCTCTGCCCCTCCCCCTGCTCACACACTCTCTCTTTCTCTCTGTCAAATAAATAAATAAATCTTAAAAAAAAAAAAAAAAAAGACCCTCTGTACCAAATGCACTGTGGTATCCTGGACGGAACTGGATCCCGCACCAGAAAAAGGACATCTGTGGAAAGCCTGGTGAAATAGGCGAATAAAATCTGTAGTGTGGTTAACAGTATCGTACCAATGTCCTAGTTTTGACAAGTGCACTGTGGTCATGGAAGTGGTTAGCATCAGGGGCAGCTGCGTAAAGACTATACGGGAACTCTCTGTGGTTATCTTTGCAAAAGTTTTATACATTTAAAATTATCTCAGAATAAAAAAACTTATTTTTATTATTTTGTTATTTTAGGAAGTTCTCTCAATTCCACATCCCATCCTA
>NC_058406.1:15994388-16005512 GCF_002201575.2 Neomonachus schauinslandi | reverse complement strand
AGGTTCCCTCCCGCCCCCCCCATTCTGCCTCCCCCTCTGCCCTTCAGGGCCTCTGGTGCCTCCACGCTGCCTCGATGGCCATCCCCAGGCCTCGCCTTTCCTGGCCTCTCGGCGGGACCCTTGGTCAGCCCCCCTCTTGAAATGCTTCCCTGACTTGGCTTTGAGACTTGGCTGGTCTTGTTTTTGCTCTTACCTCGCTGGCTCTTCTTTCTCCATCTCTTTTGACACATTTCTGTTCTCTCTTAAACCTCTAGGTGTGGCCTGCGGCCCCAGACTCAGTTTTGGACGCCTCACTCACTCCCCAGGTGACCTCACCCTGCTCCCGGCTTTAAATACCACCCACGTGCTGACAGCTCCCAGGTGTGTGTCCTCATAGACCGGCTCTCGGCCGCCCGCTCCCAGCCTCCACTCGGGTGTGCAGGAGGCCTCTCCACCGACGGGCTCCAAAACCCACCCCGAGCACCTGTCCACCCCCTGCTCGCTCCTCACTCATCTTCACCCTCCCAGTACGTGGCAAGTCCATCCTCCGCTTGCTCCAGCCTCAAACCTTGAATCTGGCCTGGACTTCTTATTCTAGTGGCAAATCCTGTCACCCCTCCACAATACGTCCAAAATCTGACCACTTTCCTTCACCTCCACTGCTCCCCCATCCCAGGCACAGCGTCTCTCACTGGATGCACTCAATAACCCCCTCGTGGGTCTCCCTGCTTCTGCTCTTGCCCCTCTGGGTCTGTTTCTTTTATTTTTCTTTAAAGATTTTATGTATGTATGTATGTATGTATTTAAGAGAGAGAGAGCGCACAGCAGTGCAAGTGAGGGGAGGGGCAGAGGGAGAGGGAAAGAGAGAATCTCAAGCAGGCTCCCCGACACGGGGCTCACTCCCACGACCCATGAGATCATGATCTGAGCCAAGACTGAGCCACCCAGGTGCCCCCACCTGAGTCTGTTTTCAAAACAGCAGCCAGAGGATCCTTTGCAAATACATCAGATCAGGTTGTCCTCAGTTCTAAACCCTTTAATGACTTCCCATATCATTCATACTAAGAGTCAAGTCCTTACAGGGGCTGTCAAGGTCCGTACAACCTGGCCCCCCATTTCTCTGACCTTGCCTCCCAGCACTCCTCCCCTTGCCCACTCTGTTCCAGCCACATTGGCCTTCTTCCTGTCTTTACAACAGGTGAGCTATGTTTCTGCCTCAGGGCCTTTGCACATGCCATTCCTGCCGCCTGGAATGCTCTACCTCTCTTTCTTCAAGAGTCTGCTCAAAGGTCCCCTTCTCAGTAAGGCTTTCACTGACCATCTTTCAGAAGACAGTAAAACCCCCATTCTTTCCCCTTGTTAGACTTTTTTGTAGCATTCATCATCATGTGATGCACTTTGCCTACTTGCTTATTGTTCATTGTCTCGCTGACCAGACATCAAGTCTGGAAGACAGAAACCCAATTTTTTTTCTGCTAGATCTCTAATGCCTGGGATAGGACCTGGTGGGCGAGCAACCTGTTGTTGGTTTTGTTTTGTTTTGTTTTGTTTTTTAAATCAACTTTCATGACTTGAAATGGAAAAAGAATCCCCTGCTGGGCTGAATGCTGCCTGAAACATTCTCTGCTGGTTCTGGAAGGCCTTTCCTGTGGTCCAGGGCTAAGGTAGCCTGGCCAGCTGGGCTCTGAGCGCCAATGCCTCCCTCTTCCACCATGCGAATCCCCTTGCAGGTGGGCACGGGATGCTGTGGCCTGTGCACGTGGGCCCCGGGGGCACGAGGAGTGTAGAGCACACCGGTGGCCTGGGGCTGCTGGGTGACTCACTCGTCTGCCCTTCTCGGATCCCAGTGGCATCCCAGGGTGAGAGTGGGTCTGACACAGGCGGTGGATGTAGGGGCTGGGAGGCTGCAGCCCCCTCCCTCCCCTCCTCTTCTACTCGCCTCAGCCCTCCGGCCTGCTGCCTGTGAAGTCACCAGGCCAGTGTGGAGGGAGAAGGGCCTGAGTGGCCAGGGGACCCTGTGAGGCTGGATGGAGGTGGCCCCTCCAGTCAGTGGTCTGGACCAGCTGCCCAGGGCCTGGCCCTAGCTCCCAGCTGAGGCCCCCTCCCTGTGTGCCCCTCTCCGCCTCCCCTGCCTTCCTGCTTTGTCTCTCCGCTGCTCCCCCAGCTTTCTCTCATCTGTTTTGCTCTTCTCTTTCCCGGATCCTTGCTTCCTTCCAGTCTGTGTCTGCCTACTCTCCCTCTGTGCCCCCCTTCCCCTGTCTCTATCTTCCCTCCCCCCTCCCTGCACCTCTGAAGGCCCCTCCCTCGGCCCCCTCTCCCTTTTTTTCCCTTCTTTCTGGCTTTCTCCCGGGTCTGTCTGTCTGTCTGTCTGTCCCTGGGCTGTGCCTGCCCTCGCTGCCTCCTTCTCTCCCCGCCTGCCTGTCCCCGTCTCTTCCTCGCCCGGCCTCGTCCGTCTCCCTGTCGCCCTGCCTGTCTCTCCCCCTGCTTTCCGGGAAGGCAGCCGTGATTTACGAGCTGCGGACAGGGCCAGCTGCGGGTGCGGGAGGCCTTGATTACAGTTTCCCCGAGGAAGCTGCCTGCTCGGGGATGGCAGGGTGACAGCGCTTATACGGAGCAGCACCGGGCTCGGAGCACGGCTGTCAGCCCTAGACGGATAGAGTGCCGGAGAAGGCCCATTACTTCATTCACACCTCTTCGGGCAAACAATAAAACACTTACACACGGCCTTGACTCAGGAGGGCCTCCCCCCAGAACATTCCCAGCCTGGCCCAGGCGTTTGGGCCTCTCTGATGGGAAAGAGGATGAAGGGGGGCTGGTGAGGGCAGTCTCTGGGGAGGGCCCCCCCAGGCCCAAGCCCCAGACCTGGCTCCCAGCCCAGGGCTTTGGCACTGTCCCAGGACAGCCACTTCTCTCTGGGCCTCAGTCTCCTCATCTGTGAAATGGGATTTAATGCTCACAGAGCATAGGCGAGGTGAAAAGCAGGTACAAAGTGCAGAGTGCCACACAAGTTCAGTGATATTCTATCCACGTTAACCCTGGATAGAAGGGCAAGTACCCACGACTCTAAGCTGGGCCCTGCTAGAGAAGGTATCCAAGCAAGGCTTGAGATGTAATCCAAGACCGACGTTTGACTGGCAGGAAGTTCTAAGGTTGGCAGAGTGACCCCCTTTCTGCCTGTTTCCTAGGGAAGCCCTCCACCCAGGCACCCGATTAGGAGGCTTCATTCACATGGAGGTAAAAGTGCCAATTAACAGCTCCTTCTGTGTAGCCCTGCTCTGTCCCACCTGGGGGAAGGTGCATTCTCCCCCGGGGCTTCCGGCACCACCCCGGATGTGGAGTAAGGACTCGAGACTGAGGTGGGAGGTCACTGAGCCCGTGTTTCTAGAAACGAGGCTGGAGTGGAAAGATCAGTTATGGTGCGCTCGCTGCAAGCCTGGCGCGTGAACCACATCTGCACCCGGGACCCAGGGCTGGCGTCGCCACTTCCCAGCTGTGTGACTTTGGGCCAGTGGCTCAACCTCGCAGGAGCTCCGTTTCCTCATCCATACGCCGGGGAGGGTGATAACGAATAGCCCCCGGGACAGCTGGGAGGATGAATGAGAAGATGCCCGGAAAGTGCAGAGAGAAGCCCCTGACACACACAGTAGGCGCCCAATACGTGTAAGGCCCTGCTTAAGGCACACAGCGTCCATCCACGAGCCTCAGGCCAGCCCATGCGTCCTCCCCCTCCCTGCTCCTCAGCCCCCACCATCCGCCTCTGGTGTCAACACCAGTCCTTGTATGAGGTGAGGCAGGAGGCCAAGCCCAGAACATAAGGGGCGGCCCCACAAATAGACTTAACTTGGGGATTAAAATCCTCCAGCAGCCCTCCCCCATTCTCTCCCTGGCCCTCACCCACACCCCCCAACAGAAGCCTGAACAAATCTGCTCAGGGAAGGCAGGGGCAGTAGGAGCCAAGGAACTGAAGTGCGAATCTGTGTCTTTCCTTATATTGAACTGATCGACCTGTGTGGTCACACACCTTGCTAGGTCCGAGGTCCGGAGCTCCACCTGTCAACGCGTGTATACATTCACCAATTCCCCTCACTTCTCGGAGCCTCGATTTCCCCATCTCCAAAATGGGATCACACCTCCCGTGAATGGGAAGGGTGACTGCAGAGTTTAAAACAGGTGACACAGCGGCGTGGCCATGAATCCACGGGATGTTTATTGCGCTGTGTGCCAGGCAGTGTCCTAGACCCTGGGGACACGATGACGACATGGACAAAGTGTCTGTCCTCCAGGAACTTACACCCTGGTTGCGGGTGTGGGAAGGCCTATGGAGAAGATAAGATGCAGTACGAATGGGGGGCGGGAGAGGGCGTTTATGGCCAGGGCGGTCAGGAAAGGTCTCTCTGCTTGGCCACTTCTCTTTTCCTACCTAAATTATGAAGGCCCCACTGCCCCAGGGTTGTTCCTTCCACGGTCAGCCGGCCAGGCCTGTGACGGGCCCGGAGCCCTCCTGGCGCTCTCCAGGGGTCCTCTGTTTCCATGCTTGTAAGCGCCCCGACCAGGCCTCCGGGCAGAGAGGTACAGCAAAGCAGCCTCCTCCAGGGGCTTCTGGAGACCGGTCTCCTCCCTCGCCAGTGCGCCTGGCTAGGCCTCCAGTGGCCCCTTGCACCTGTCCCAACCCCACCCATCTGAGGTGTCAGCCGGGACCCCTGACCTACTGCGGCCACTGAGGGGAGGCCCCTGGAGAGAGCACCCCCCCACACTTCCACCAGGGTCACGGGGCAGAGTTCACATAGAGGGTGCAGCAGATAGAATTGCCTTGGGCCTCAGAGTAGCGGGTAGCATGGCCTGTGGACCTGGCGAGGCCTCCTCGTACATGGTGGACTGGGCGCGGGCACTGGGCCTGGGGAGCCCCAGAGCCGACGACTCCAGCTGCGGGCAGCTGACCACCAGCGCACCCCACATCCCCAGGGGCCTCCCTGCAGCCCTGAGGATGACTTTCCCCAACAGGGTCCCCATCCTCAGGCGTCCCCCAACTGAATGGAGCCCGCTGGGGCCCAGAAATGACCCTCCAACTCTAGGAATTCAGCCATAGAAGCCAGAACTTTCAGGACACCAGGGCGGTTTCGCGATTCTGTCCTAAACGGGGGGATTCAGGACCATAAGCTAGAGGCTGCTGAGCAGAGGTGGAAAGGGGAAATTACTTTCCTCCCTTTGGCTCCATCAGAAGAGGTTTCCCGGAGGAGGAAATACTTTTAGGATAATAAAAGATGGTTGTGATAAGCAACATTCCCTGAGAGTGTTCTGTGGGCACCGTGCAGGGCCTGAGGCACAGCATCTCTTCTATCCCACAGAGCAAGTTCACGAGACACGCCCTTCCAGGGTCTCTGACTGTAGATGCCAAGGGACGCTGCAATTCACAGTGAGCGAGTGTCAGACCCAGGCTTGTCACCCCCGGCTGCGTCCCAAGCCTTAGCAGTGGCATGGGAGACAGAGGACATGAGACCCCAAGGCCACCCAAGCTAGACCCTCATTGCCCACGTCACCGTGGGAAAGCAGCAAGACTGGGGCTCCCCCACTCCTACCCCCCCATCCCTCAGGAGCTCTGGGGGCAGGCTGGGCCCGGAAAACTCACAGAGATGTGATGGGGAGGGAGTGCGCTGGCCTGGACCAGAACTGCCTAAGCACCTGCTAGGTTCTGAGCCTTCTCCATACCTGACCTCCTGTGATCCTCACGCCCACAAAGACACCATCAACCCACCACCACCATCCATAGCCATCAAATAATGGACCTTTATTCAACATCTATTATGCATTCACAATTATACTAAACATGGGGACCAGGGGTGGTCGGGTGGGGAAGAGTGAATGGGGGCCGGGAGAATAGAAGGCGTGGCCCGTTTTCAAGAGGCCTGCAATCCTTGAGCAGCAGCTGCGTGTGCTCAGAATTATACCAGAAAGGGGATTTTGTTAAGTGTTTTAGAAGCATTATCTGTAAATGCTACAGGGCCCGGTGACCAGGGGGCTCCTGGAAGGGGAGGTGCTTGAGAAAGGCCTTAGGCAAGCTTCTGGTCTCTTCCCACACACAGACATCCTGACCGCAGGTCCCCCACGGGGCCCTCGTGGGCCTGGGACGCTTTCTCCCGGGTCTACCTGGAAACACCTGCCTCTCCTGCAGGATTGTCGTGGGTGGGCCCCTTTCCCTAGCTTTCGCCACCCCTCCCCACTTCCTTTGGCAGAACCTGTGGCTCCCCATCCCAGGTAGGAGGACTACAGCTTATAAGAACCCCCTACCTCAGCCATCAGTCAGAAATGTGATGGCCTCTCTCTCTCTCTCTCTCTCTCTCTCTCGGTGCCATGTAGGTGAGGAAGCAGTAAGCAGTGGGGGTACAGTGCTTCCTTAGCGTGGGCCCGACACACAGCAGGACCCCAACAACGGCTATTGCTGTTGATGCTGTCAGTGGGCACTCGGTGAATATCTAATGAAGTGGAGTGTGATGGATAGGTGAGAACAGGAGGGAACACAGCGCCCCGGGAGGACAGGGCCCAGGGGAGAGCGGGCGGGGGCTAGCCAGGGAGGAGCGGTGCACACACCCAGGGAGGCAGTCATGTGAGGGGCCTGCAGTGGTGTGAAGAGCTGGCGGGGGGTGGGGGGGCTGGGGGGGGGAGGGAGGAGGGAGGCTGTGTGATCCTTCACCCAGATGGATGGTTCCAGCACCAGCCCAGACAGGTAAACAGTGGGGCTGGGGCCAGACACCCCACCCCCACCCCACCCCTGCTGGCTTTGTCCTGGTGACAACTCCTGTCAGGGCTTGATGAGAGGCTGCTGGCTGCTTCTGCCCCCTTGGCCCTGCTAGGGGGTGGAAGTTTTTCCCAAAGTTGGGGGGCCAGGGTCCACTCTCATGACCCAGATGCACGAGAAAGTGCAGGGAGAGAGAGAAGAGGGGCCCTTCCTTTCTCTCCACCTCCATGGAAATTCAGAACAGTGTTGGTCCTGCCAGATCCTCTGTGTTGGTGAAGGCCCTCTACTCCAGGAAGCCCTCCCTGACCTGTCTCCTTTATCTCCCCCTGGAGTCACCCCCACTCCCACAGGAACTGATTCCCCCCATTGAAGGCCCCAGCTTCCACTGTCTGTCCCATTCACTTGACATTTGTACTAGTGTTTGGACAACTGAAACCCAGCTCGGCACTCATTGGCTTTGTGGCCTGGGCTGCCCGAAGCTGCGGTCACTTCATCTACTTCACGGGCATATAAGCTAGAGATCCTGTAAGGCAGATTTTGATCATGGATCTTCAACTTCCTGGCTTTGTGCCTCAGTTTCTGCATCTGGAAAATGGGCATCGCTATAATGCTCATCTCCCAGTGTTTGTGTGAGCACAAAATGAGGCACCCGTGCGAAGGGTTTGGCCCAGGACAGAGACGGGAGCACTTCGGGAGTATTAACAATGACCTCTTTGTGGGCGGGTAAGCACAGGGGCTCACAGAGGCAGCCCCCGCCCAGAACCTGCGCAGGGGCTCCCATTTCTCTGGGTCAGGGTAAGGGGTCTGGGAGGGACGGGGCGCTGGGCTCGGGCACATTCCCCTGGAGTCCTATCGACCCAGTGATCTGTTCGCTCACATTTCTACCCCTCTTCAGTGTATCCTATTTTGTTTGCTCCATTTTATTCTCTGTATATTGATGATTGTTTAGCTAATTAGTCTGAAGACACTCTGGCTGGATTTGGGGGAAATTAAAAACATCCTCTTAGCTGTGCCATGTTTTGGTGGGGCTGGGTGTCCTTGTAAAATGTATTTACACTTCTTTGGAACTCTCCAAGACAATAATTCCGGTTTTCAAAGCTTACGATCTAGTCATCGCAATGTAATTGTAGTTCATTAACTTTAAATTGCACCTTATTTGAGATACACTCTCAGTTTGGGTTGTGGTTTTAGGACAACGGAAAAGATAACTTCCCCCTGCCCCAAGGTGGGAGCCGCTGTCCCAGGTGAGGGGCTCAGCCTTTCGGGCATCTGCACGGACAGAGGCCGACCCCCACCCCCAGAGCCTGGTCCGGGAGTCCTGCTGCATCCCTACAGGGAGCTATCAGGACACCCCTGAGGACAATCAGGACTGGGGCCAAAGGGACGTTCACTGCGGTCTCCTGGGTGCTCCCTCATGCTTGTGGGGGAGGCAAGGTAGCTTTGGGGGTGAAAACTAGCCATCCAGGTCCCTTTGGTGGTGCAGAGAGGGCTGAACCTCAGCTGCACTGAAGCACTATCCCTCCGTCTCATCCATCCATCCTGTCTGTCCATCCATCCATTCCCTTGCCCACCCATCAGATCCATTCTCCCATCCACCCACCTTTCCATCACCCACCTGCACAACTCCTGCCCACCCCCACCCATCACCTAGCCATCCACCTCCTCACTCAAGTACCTGTCCGGTCATCCACCCACTTACCTAACACCTAGTCATCTAGCCACCCGCGTAGCCATTAATCCCTCCATCTCTCTCTGGCTCCATCCATCCAAACACCCACCCGTCCGTCGATCCAGTGAGTGAATTTTTAAAAAGACAAAGATAGAAATAACAGCAATAACAGCAAGGGTAAGAAAGAACAGGGAATCCAAGGATATGAAGGTGGTGAATGAAAAGGTAAAGAGAAAGAGAGGAGCGTGAGGAGCTAGGCGGGGCCAGGCCATGCTGGTCCCTACGGGCCACCGTCAGGTGTGAGTCTGGGGGCTGAGGCCGAGCCGGTAGTGGGGTGGAGGTGATAAAGCAGGCAGAGGCCACAGGAGCCCCAGACCCTAGAGCCCCTCCGTCTGGTGCCGTCACCACCAGCGACCAGCAGCCGTGGCAGAGGGAGGAGCTGGGGCTGGAAGAAGAGAATTGGATTCGGAAGCAGCAGACCTGGGTCTGGGGTGGGCTCTGCTTCTCATTGTTTGTGTCACCCTCCTGGGCCTCAGTTTCCTCACTGGCAATTGGACACAATCTTTCTATCTCCTGGATTTCAGGAGGAGCAATGGACAGTTGAGAAGCACGGTGCACGGGTGAGGTTACGGGGAGCTGAAGAAATCTGGGGGGCGGGGGGGGCGGGAGTGTCTACAACTCGCCCAAGTGGGCACGGCGGCTGGGCTGCCTGAGGGCTCCAGCTGTGGGGTCAGATGCGTCTGACAGCAAGAAGTGAGCAAGAGATTATGTTGAGAAGGGACATATTCAATCCCACTTGCCCAGTGGGTTGAACTGGGAATGTTATCACAGGACATTTAAAAAAAAAAAGCGATTCCATGTGGCCGTCTGCCGTGGCAGGTGGGAGCCACCACCCTGGCACCCTCCTCACTTGTGTGCACTGTAGGGGGGCAGGAGGCAGGGGGTCCCCAAGGAGTGCGAGCCGTCCATCAGACGCAGCCACCTGCGGTCCTGCTACGTTGACGGGGCTGGTGACCTCGCCGCAAACCCAGGATGGTTGGGTGGTGGAGAGTAAACGAGAAAACGCCCCCTTCTCTCTCCCTCTGTCCTTGCTTTGTTCCAGAAAAGTATTTAAGGCTGATGTAAAGGACCTGGCATGCAGTGACTACTCATTCATCCAAAACCATTCCCGGGGCGGCCCCTCAGTGACCACTGTGCCCCCTGCCCCCGGCCGGGCCAGAGACCCCATCCCACCTGTCCCCTGGGACCAGAGGAGAAGGCTGGGGGCAGGTGGGCCCTGGCAACTGCCACCGGGTGGAGGGCTCAGAGATACAAGCCGGGCCGTGAAGCCTGCGCTAGTCTACGGAGCATCCCAGAATCTGGATGACAGTTTCTTTCCATGCACTCATCCATTGCCCAGACTTCAGCTGAGCATAGGTTCTGGCTTCCCTAAGTGTTGGGGAAAGGGGATGGGGGGGGCCCGGCTGGGGGCCCTCAGGCCTCCCACTGGCCTGGACACATGGTTTACTGAACCCTGGGCTGGGGAGCGAGTGGTAGGGTGGGCGTGGGAGGTGCTGTCCCAGACAGACAGACAGACAGACAGACCGAGCTGAGACAGCCCCCAAGCTTAGTCACTGTTTCAACTTTTCACATTTGAACCCAAGACAGCAGATGTCAAGCTCAGGCCCTTGCCCAGACTCCCACACCCACCCTCCCTTCTCCAGGCCCCTCTTCCTCCTCCTACCCACCCGCCGCCCCTGCCTGGAGTTTATGGATGGCTCCCAACCTCCCCTGACACTATGGGATCCTCACTTCCTGTGTTTATCTTGGACAGCGATGGGGCTCTCTCCTCTCACCCCACACAGGTTACAGCGCGTGTGTGTTTGCGCACATGGCTTAAGGGCGTTGGTGTAGCGAGTGTGGGGGGGCGGGGGCGGGAAGCCTGGCTGTGTGTCCCCTGAGCAGGTGTGCAGGTGTGTGCGAGCTAGTGGGCTAGTGCCTCCATCTCTGAGCTCCTGAGTGTGTGTGTCGGGGTGAGGGCGGCTAACGAGGGACTGAGCTCTCCCAGGGGCCTCCCCAGGCACCAGCTCTTTCTCTCCTCACCACATCCCATATCCTCTCATTCTGCTGGGAGGGGAGGCTCAGCGAGGTGATGAGGCCGCAGCAAAGCCAGAGAACAGCTGAGTGGGTGGAGGGGACTCCGGGACCCAAGACATTCCTTTTATTTTTCTTTCCGTAATAGCGGTGGGGGGCTTTCCCTCAATTAGGAACATAAAAAGGGTAATGAAGAAAAATAAAATGGTCCATAATTCCACCAGAGAGAACCATCGTTAATATTTTTGTGTACATCCTCTCAGACTTTCTTTATATACACACACATACACACACACACATCTTCTTTAATTAAAAAATAAAATTCTATCATGCACACTGCTTCCCTTCCCTCCCTTCTTCCTTCCTTTCTATATTTTTTACTTTTCATTATAGAAAAATTCAACATACACAGGAGACCAGAGGACACCATAAAGAACACCAGCCCAGGGATGCCTGGGTGGCTTAGTCGGATAAGCGTCTGCCTTTGGCTCAGGTCATGATCCCAGGGTCCTGGGATGGAGTCCCGTATCGGGCTCCTTGCTCAGCGGGGAACCTGCTTCTCCCTCTGCCTGCCACTCCCCCTGCTTGTGCTCCCTCTCTTTCTGACAAATAAATAAAATCTTGAAAGAAAGAAAGAAAGAAAGAAAGAAAGAAAGAAAGAAAGAAAGAA